>NC_057809.1:81873491-82164904 GCF_018294505.1 Triticum aestivum
GGGGTCGGGGGCGGCGGGGTCAGGGGCGAGCGCGCCGGGGTCGGGGTGCGAGCGCGCCGAGGTCGGGGGCGGGCGCGAGGTGTGACGGGGCCGGGGAAGAGAGAGTGGGGATTTGGGATAAAAGAGGCGGGATGAAGCAGGGAGAGGGAGAATTTTGGGTTAAGTGGACGTAGCAGTAGCGCATTTACACGAAACGCGCTACTACTATTACGAGCAGCTATAGCGATTTTCTGCAGAAACCGCTACTCCTACCTTGACTAGCTGTAGCTCTTTTTCACTAAAGCGCTACTGCTATAACCAGTTTCCCTTTTTTTTCTTTTCCTCAGCATAATAGGAACATATATATTACATCATTGGACCCTTGCATAATAATGGCTAAGTGTGTATACAAAATAGGAACATATATATATTACATCATCGGACCCATGGATAATAATGGTTAATTAAGTGTGTATACAAAATAGGAACATATATTTCCATTTTGCAAAAGCATGAAATATTAATCACACCTCTATCTCGAGATCGAGCACACGGTGGAGATGATGATGTAGGGAGGTCAAAAATGCACAAAGCTCTTCTTGACAAAGAAAGATCTAGTTAGGGGGCAAATAGGTCACTTAACTAAATGCTACATCTACCTAGCTAGCTAATTTGGGAGGAGACAACTTCAACTAGTGGAGGGGGGAGGAAAAAGAGAAAGGAGATGAATTAATGGAGGTGGTGTAGTTATAGCTAGGAGTAATGAAGAGATAGAAAGGTAGGTAGAAGAGGGAGAGTAATGGGGGGAGAAGTATTGAGGAAGAAGAAGAGTGAGAGAGGGAGGATGTGGGAGGTAGGGGAAAGGGAGGAGAGGAGATGGGGAGGGGAGGTGGAAAAGGTGGTGGGTGCTGCGTCTTAGTAGTAGCGCGGGAGAGAAAGCGCGCTGCTGCTAAGAGCGTAGCAACAGCGCGCTTTCCTGTCACGCGCTACTGCTAAACGGGCCAACCCTGTGCACAATTTCAATATTAGCAGCAGCGAGGTGACAAAAAAGCGCGCTGCTACTATGGCATTAGCAGCAGCGCACTCCCTAGCGCCGCGCTACTGGTAAACTTATGTCGTTGTGTACTGTCGGTGGATTTTTGTAGCAGCGTGGTTTAAGCGTCACGCGCTACTGCTAAGTTTGCACCAGTAGCGAGCTTTCCGTAGCCGCGCTGCTACTACTTAGCAGCAGCGCCTGTTTTTATGCCGCGCTGCTGCTAAGATTCTGTGTATAAGGTTTTCCCTAGTAGTGCAAGGACTACTCCGCTCCTACCTACTGCTTCATGGCACGCGGTGCCAAGGTAAACACACGCACTACTCACTATCAAACATCTAGTGAAGATGACTCTGATTGTGGTTCCAAACCCAGCTACAAAACACTTGCTAAAATTGCAACTGGACAACAGAAAGTTAGGGAACATATTCCAAAATTGTTAGACAAAAGCGATGATCTGTTAGATGCTGAAATGACCCGATCTCAGTCCTTAATTGAAGACATAAAAAATCTTCACGTTAAGTACGAGGAACTTGAAAGTCGTCATGAAACGCTCTCAACAACTCATGAAAAGCTTTCCTATGATTATCTTCAAAGGAAGCAAGATCTTGAGAAATTGAGAGCGGCTCATGAAGATCTTCAAAAGGAAAATGAGTCACTTCGCGCTGAACAGATCAGTTCCGCTCAGGAAGGATTTGAACCACCATATCTTAAATGCATCGAGCGTGACAATGCTACTTCTGTTGCTGAGTGTTCTACTGCTGCTACTATTGCAATATCTTCAACTGTTGATATGGTAACTAACCCCTCTGCTGAGGATACCACTGCTATTGCTGATGAGAATGCTAGGTTGAAGACATTGCTTGAAAAAGGGATGTACAAAAGTCTCAAAGGGCATCAGACACTATGTGATGTCCTCAAAAGGCAGATCCTGAACCGAAACCCTAGAAAAGAGGGTGTTGGGTTCGAAAGGAAAATGAATGCTGATGGCTCTTACTGGAAACCTGAGCAGTACCCCAAAACCACATGGGTTGCTGCAAAGGAACCTTCAGCAGATCCATCCACCCTATCTGGCTTCACTTGTGCTAATCCCATTGTTATTGATGAATCCTTTGATGCAAACTATAAACTATTTAAGAATCAGAATGGTGAAGTGTTTGCCAGGGATATTGGTACTAACTGCAGGAATGGACCGCCTATGAAGAAGGTCTGGGTGCCGAAAAGGTGTTTGGAGAATCTTCCTATGAATGTCATTATGACACCACAGGTGAAGAAGACAAACCCCAGACCACAGGCTTCATACGGTCCAAAGGCTTCATACAGACAGAGGACTCACCTGAGTCGCACTAACGCAAATGTTTTGCAGGGAAACCATACTTAGGCCTGTGAATATGAGCGCGTTTCATCAACCCGCCATGTTCATAAGACCAAGAACTATTCTGCTTATTCTTATGAGTACTATTGTCCACCTGCAAGACTTTTTGCTAGGGCTCCAAAGCCAAAGTTCTCAGATGCTGCAATTAGACTCATTGCTTCGAAGCCACCCTTGAAGATGTGGGTGGGTAAGAAAGCTTAACTCTCTTTTGCAGGGAAAGGTCTCCAGCCGAAAACCAAAATCGTCTGACGCTACTGCTGGGGACCTTAAACATCTTGTAGGGCGCAAGATCAAATGCCAAAATGGTCTTATTATGTACTTTGTTCCTGAATCTCGATCTAAGCTTTCATAATCCACTGGTTCGTCCAATGTTTTTGCTTCACAATTCTCTTCGTGAAGCCTATCTGCCTAACTGCACTGTAGGGTACAACACCAGCTGCTTCAGAATGGATTATTGATAGTGGGTGTACCAATCACATGACTGGCAATCGAAGCCTTCTTATGGACTCAACACTACGTCCATCTAACAAAAGTCACATCACATTTGCTGACACTGGTAAAAGCAAGGTATTGGGTCTAGGTAGAGTTGCAATCTCAATGGATCAACACATGGATAAAGTCATGCTTGTTGAATCCCTTGGTTTCAACTTAATGTCTGTCTCAATGCTTTGCGATTTAAACATGATTGTGATGTTTGGAAAATATCGTTGCCTTGTACTAATGGAATCTGACAAGTCTCTAGTGTTTGAAGGGTATCGGAAAGATGATTTGTACGTGGTAGATTTCTCAGCAGGACCACAACTTGCCGTATGTCTTCTAGCAAAAGCTTCTGAATGCTGGCTCTGGCATCGGAGGCTAGGGCATGCTGGCATGAGGAACCTCCACACCCTTGCAAGGAAGAAGCATGTCATAGGCATCGAGGGCGTCAGGTTCAAGAAGGATCACTTATGCGGTGCCTGTGAAGCAGGAAAGATGACGAGGGCCAAGCATCCCTCGAAGACAATCATGACAACGACTCAACCCTTCGAACTGCTCCACATGGATCTTTTCGGTCCCACCCATTACTCAACTCTTACTACTACTGCTTGTCTCTATGGCTTTGTCATTGTTGATGATTATTCAAGATATACTTGGGTGCATATAATCCTCTACAAGACTGAAGTGCAGGATGTCTTCAGACGCTTCGTCAATCGAGCCATGAACAACTATGGCGTCAAAATCAAGCACATCAGAAGTGACAATGACACTAAATTCAAGAACACTGGCCTAGATACATATCTTGATACTTTGGGCATCACACATGAATTCTCAGCTCCGTACACGCCACAACAGAATGGCGTCATCGAACGCAAGAATAGAACACTTATTGAGATGGCTCGGATGATGCTTGATGAATATAAGACTCCAAGAAAATTCTGGCCTGAAGCCATAGATACTGCATGTCATATCATCAACCGTGTTTATCTTCACAAGCTTCTGAACAAGACATCCTATGCGCTCCTTACTGGCAAGAAGCCAAATCTCAGTTACTTCAGAGTGTTTGGTTCCAGGTGCTGGATCAAGGATCCACATCACACTTCAAAATTTGCACCAAAAGCACATGAAGGTTTTATGCTTGGATATGAAAAGGATTCGCACTCCTACAGAGTCTTCAACCTCTTTCATTATAAAGTGGTTGAAACAGTGGATGTGCGGTTCGATGAGACTAACGGATCACAAAGAGAGCACCTGCTAAATGTGCTAGATGAAGTTCCATCCAGTGAATCAATCAAACTTATGGGAACTGGAGAAATCATACCTTCTGAAGCTCAGCCTGAAGAGGAACTTATCATCTCCGCATCTGATCAACCTGAAGACAATGATCAACTTGAAAACAATGCTCAGCCTGAAGACAATCCCTCTAACGATGACAATGATCACCAAGAGCAAAATCTTCGTCCTGTACATCCTCATGTCGCAAATGAAGTACAGATTGAGAGAATAATTGATAGCATCAATGCACCAGGTCCACTCACTCGTTCAAGAGAAACACAGCTAGCAAATTTCTGTGGGCACTTCGAATTTGTCTCAATATCTGAACCCAAGAAAGTTGAAGAAGCCTTCTTGGAACCTGAATGGATTCAAGCTATGCAAGAAGAGCTTCAACAGTTTGAGCTGAATAATGTATGGGAACTGGTTAAGCGTCCTGATCCTCGCAAGCACAATATAATAGGCACCAAATGGATATATCGCAACAAGCAAGATGAGCATGGTCAAGTTGTCAGAAACAAAGCTCGTCTCGTTGCTCAAGGGTACACTCAAGTTAAAGGGATTGACTTCGATGAAACATTTGCTCCTGTGGCTAGACTTGAAGCCATACGCATACTGCTGGCCTATGCAAATCATCATAACATTCTTCTGTATCAAATGGATGTGAAGAGCGCTTTTCTCAATGGCAAGATTGAAGAAGAAGTGTGTGTTGCACAACCGCCTGGCTTTGAAGATCCAAAACATCCTGACATGGTGTACAAGCTCAACAAGGCACTGTATGGCCTCAAACAAGTCCCTAGGGCTTGGTATGACACACTCAAAGACTTCCTGAAGAGCAAAGGCTTCAAACCTGGTTCCCTCGACCCCACTCTCTTCACGAAGACATATGATGGTGAACTGTTTGTGTGCCAAATATATGTGGATGACATTATCTTTGGCTGCACCAATCAGAAATACACTGATGAGTTTGGATATATGATGCAAGAGCAATATCATATGTCCATGATGGGTTAGCTAAAGTTCTTCCTTGGTCTTCTAATACGTCAGCAACGCAACGACATCTTCATATCTCAAGAGAAGTACCTCAAAGATTTCCTGAAGAAATTTGGGATGCAAGACTGCAAAGGCTTCACGACGCCAATGCCAGCCAAACATCATCTGGGTCCCGACAACAATGGTAAAGAGTTTGATCAAAAGGTATACCGCTCCATGATAGGTTCTTTAATGTATCTATGTGCATCTATGCCAGATATCATTCTTAGTGTTTGCATGTGTGCTCGATTCCAAGCGGCACCAACACTAGGATTATGGTATCCAAAGGGATTAGAGTTTGATCTAGTTGGATTCTCGGATGCTGATTATGCTGGTGACAAGGTGGATCGCAAGTCTACATCAGGCACATGTCATTTTCTGGGACAATCACTTGTATGTTGGTCTTCAAAGAAGCATAACTGTGTATCTCTCTCCACTGCTGAATCTGAATACATTGCTACTGGATTTTGCTGCGCTCAGCTTCTATGGATGAAGCAAACACTCAAAGACTATGGCATTCATCTGAAGCAAGTGCCACTCTACTGCGACAACGAAAGCGCCATCAAGATTGCCAACAACCCAGTTCAGTGAAGACAAAGCACATTGAAATTCGTCATCACTTTCTCAGAGATCATGTTGTGAAGGAAGATATTGATATCATACACGTCAACACTGAAGAGCAATTGGCAGATATCTTCACCAAGCCCTTGGATGAGAAGAGGTTTTGCAAGTTACGGTGTGAGCTAAATATCTTGGAATCCTCAAATGTCCTGTGATCAGGCACACATCCTAACACTTATGCATATTGATGACTTAGATGTGCAACACACAAAGTAAAGTATATCTTCAATCAATGAAGACTTACATTCTAAATGTGAATACATTAATGTGGAATTTGACTTCAGAGCGCCATGATAATTGTGCGCTGTGTCTGGGTCTAATACTTCCTATACGGTGGGTAACGCCACCACCAAATTTTTCTGTTTGAAGTGTTTCACTCATGGCGTTACGTTTGGTATGTCTTCACATTTGGTTTGGCTTCAATATCAACCTGTCTTCATGATTATCTTCACTATGTTG
Source organism: Triticum aestivum (assembly GCF_018294505.1). Lineage (NCBI taxonomy): Eukaryota > Viridiplantae > Streptophyta > Magnoliopsida > Poales > Poaceae > Triticum > Triticum aestivum. The sequence continues at coordinate 81,879,740 of NC_057809.1, forward strand.
ATTATATATATATATATATACTAGTGTTCTGTCCTCTACAGCATTCACTTATAGCTATGTCTTCTTGTTGAATCTTTTGAACTAAGTGAATGTGATTAGACCCTAACCTCTCTGTTCTTTCTATCTCAAACTCTATCTCTCTAAATCATATGCATTCTATTGAAACTGTCGAATATCTTCTCTGCGTCCTTGTCAGCAGAAGATACAGAGACAAACATTAAGTCCGTTTTCAATGCTAATTCCTTCACCTGAAACCCGGAGAAGTGGGAACGACCACCCGACAATTCAGGCGTGCGTGGGAACGTGGAACAACCTCCGATATGTTGCATGATGGCCATGTGTCCTTCAGATGTGAATCGCCAGGGGCACCTGTGTAATAACACTATGCCATCCCTGTCTCTATAAATACATGCCTCACCACAGTCATTATCATTTCTTCCACTCTCGCACAAACCCTAGCACCACCGCTCACCCTCGACGACGCCCACGACGAAGCGCTTAGTTGTCGCGACCTCACCGATGCCGTTTTCACGCCGGCCGTGGACATCGTCTTCTCCACTGTCGCCGTAGGTGTCCTCCGTCGCCAAGTTAGGGCAAGGACAATCGATTTGCTCGGCCTCCTCTCCCACTCCGTCTAGCAGTTCTTCGTGTGGTAAATAAAACTTCCTTTTTACGGCCCCGTTGATTCTATAGATCCATCACTTTCTACCACAAGCAGTTTCTATTCACACAAGATACTGCATCTCATAATATGCCTAGTATGTTCACTTATGCTTCACAAAGTAGTTAGATTCCTCACTTGTACTTATTTGTGGATTCGTACAAATCTGGAACCAACTCTCTATCTATGAGTGAATGTCTTCGCACTACGAGGTCAATGTCTTCTAAACTGATTTATCTTCAAAATCTTCTGAGAATGCATATGACCTCTTCCCCTTCCTTCGCACCTTAATGATGTCACAGGTACATGTCCGTGGGAGAATCCCTTGGTTCTCATAGTCTGCATTCATTTGCAGAATTCTTACAACATCATATAAATTCTCCGGAAGCCAGTTCCTGTTTGACTAGCAAGAAGAAGCCTTTGAAACCTTTGAACGTGTTGAAGCCATTCAGTTTGAAGCTCATGGCTACAGAGAAATCAGCAAGGAAGGGTGGCCGACAGCGTCGAGGGCGAACATCAAGAGATCTGCCTGATGACCTCTCAGAGCTGTACAAGACAGACCCAGAAGAGGATTACAATTAGAGCAAGACATGAATCCAATGGATTCGAAGGTACTGGGTTGAGAAATGGTTCAAGTACAGGTTTGTGACCCAGGAATATGCAGAGAAGAATGCCATCAAGCGACCATGGGGAGACATCCTATACAGAAATCTTCAACCCAGGTCCAGAGATGAAGCCATTGAACAAGGCTTCTATCCCTGCATGGTTTGTGGACCATAGCCTACAAATGCTGACCCATCGTCATTGCTATGGTGTCGTGACGACAATCTGTTCAAGCGCAACTTCCAGTTTTCCAAGAATTCGGCTAAGCAAAACAAGAAGTCATTGGGACTAGACTTCAACCCTGGTCCTTCTCCTCCCCGTGCCGATGGCACCCGCGAAGCTGAACCCAATCTTGTTGGGCCCTTCTACAACCTGGAAGGTCTCATCACTCATATCATGGTTCAAGGGACAGCCGTGGATGAGCCTGCAGATGACGCTAAATCTGATGAAGCACCTGCACCGCCGAAGCCAAAGAAACTGAAGAAGCCTAAAGCTTCAAAGCCTGCTCCTGCACCAAAGGTCTTACATGCGAAGCCACTGGCTACTGCACCTCCTGAAGATAGTGTGCAGTCTGAAGATCTATCACGTATCTCAAAGAAGACTGAGATGAGAAAGAATACTGATCAGGCATTGACTGCTGCTGCTATTCTGCGCAATGACGCCATTGATCTGTCCAGCGATGAAGATCTTGCAGATGACGCTCTTGAGCAACTGATCAAGAGCAAGGAAGAAGCAGAGATCTTCAATGATTTGCCTCTCTTTTATGTGGCAATCATCCATAACTTCATCGATGAGTGGTTTGACACGCCCAACCTCAGCTTTGAAGACTTGCAACTTCCAATTGGGCTCAGTGTCGCCTTCACTGGCGCCATTGCTTCTGAGCTAGCTCTAGCTCAGCGCATCGTTGAACTGAAGCAAAAGATCGACTATGAGAAAGCTCAGTTCAAGAAGCACATGGCCAAGCTCAGCGTGCAAGATGTCAAAAACTTCAAGATCATGCTGCACGAGCTCAAAGAAGCCTTTCTCAAGAAGTGTCAAGAAGCTCAAGGTTCTCGTGAGCGCATGAAGAGCCTGGCTGACAAGTGTGTGCAAGCCTACAATGAGGCTGAGAAGCGCAAGGCTCTTGGTCGTCCTGGCATCGACCCAAGAATGGCTACAAAGAAGAAGAAGCCCTCAACTGACCAATCTGCACCTTCGAGGCAGGAAGAACCTCGCATAGTCTTCCCAAGCAGCATGACTGGATCGAAGCCAAAGGTCAGGTCAACTGCTTCAGAACTAAATAAGACAAGGACTGCTGAGGCTAAAGCTAGGAAAAGGAAAAATCCTAAAGCTTCTGATGTCGCTCCCTCTAAGAAGAAGCGCAAAACCAAGAAGGATCGGGCTGCTCCCACAGAGCCCTTAGTTGTTGAACCCATCTAAATGGTTCGCCCTACATCTGAACACCACGAGCGCCAACTGGTTGTTCATGAGCCTGCTTCCACAGAGGCTCATGACGCTGAAGACATTCCAGCAATTGATCCCACCACTGCTAAAGACATTGGTCACCATGACAATGTTGAAGATGATGAAGTCCTTCCTCAGATCGAGCACCAACTGGTATCATCGCCTGTGCTCACGCACAGCAAACTCATCAGCATTGGTCGTCCTCTGACGCCAATTGCTCGGGATGCATCATGGGCTGATCACCCACAACAACAAGACACCCCGAGTACTCCCCAACAACAACAAGTCACACCACCTGTGCCAGATGAAGAAGACGACTTTGAGGCCCAGCCAACTCCATCTCGACAGGCGTCGCCAGCGCTACGCAGGCTTCGCAAAGGACCAAGGCCTCAAGTCCCCCTTTCGAGCGTTCCAGAAGGAGAATGCCCCAATCTGTTGCACGTCAAGTGTTCCCAGAAGCCACTCCGACTGTGAATGTCTCCGTGTCTGAAGCCAAAGGTGCTGAAGACAATCCGGCTGCATCAGCCGATGACAAACAAGAAGAAGATCGTGTCCCTACACCCCCAATCTCTAAAGAAGATGTTCCTGAAGTGAACGTGTCTCTGCCCGACCCTCTAGCTCATCAAGTGGAGGTTGAGAATCTTGAGGCTGCCACCACCAACACAAATGAAGACAATGACGCAGTCATGGCTGAAGCAAATGTGGAGCCTGCACCAACCAATGTGCCAGAGGCCAATGAAGCCAATGATGCACCTGCAACAGATGTGCAGCCTGACGCCTCTATTGATGCCACTGCTCCTGTTCCGCCACCAAGGCCACACACTATCGAGCAAGCATTCAACTATGGCCAACTTGTCACTGTCAAATGGCCTTTTCTGACTCCTCCGCCTGCTGCTGGTCCTCAGTTTGACTATCACGTTGAGCACAGGCCTCAGGTTCAGAAGCCAATACCAAGGTTACCCAGGTTTCCAGGCACTGCATCTGCACCCGGATCATTCAATATCAATGGCTTCAAGGCACACAACACCTTCTTTGATAGCGCCAAGAACCCCTACACCAAGGCAAGAATATCTTCTGATCGGTTCTGGAGCTATCAGCAGCGCAGTTATTACTCATGCATTTTGTACAATCAAGGTCGCATTTTCCCACATATGCGTCTTGACACTGAAGCCATAACTGGACTGTCCTGTTTGGAAGAAGCTCTGGATTGCTTCAGAGAGTTTGGCTTGCTGCAGTTCATCACTAATAAGGAGCACTGGAATGAAGAATTGCTGCTCCAATTCTATGCCACTCTTCATATTCGTGGCTACAACAGGGATCCGAAGACTTGGGTCCTTGAGTGGATGACAGGCAATGTTCATCATGAAGCCAAAGCCTTTGATATCATTGAGCTTACTGGCCTGCCCACTCCAGGAGATCTGTATGAACCTAGTTGTCAGCTTCACAGTGCTGCTATGGAAAGCATCTTCCACAAGCCTGAGCCCAATATGAGTCAGATGCTTAGCATGATGAAGCCTTTGCCTCCAGATGTTGAATATCCTAAGGAGTTCTTTGTTGAAGACCTTGAGTATCTGCCACATACTATCTATCACATCATAAGGCGAACTCTCTGGCCCATCAAAGGACATTCTCCACATGCCAAGCTAGAAGACGCAATGAAGACGTTGGTCTTTCATATTCTTCATGGCAAAAGCTTCAATGCACAAGACTTCTTCATTCGTCAGCTTGCTGCATCAGGATCTGACATTTTTGGCTTGAAGTTTTACGCTCCATGGATTATGCGGCTAATCAAACTACACTCAGCTGTCACCTATCAGCCCTCTGCTCGCAATCATCGGATCTTTCTGCCTGATGTCGATATGTCAGTTGAAGCCATCTATCCAGAGCCTGCCAAGGAGCCTCTTAGTCTTCAGAATGCTGAGAATCAAAGCTTCTCTCAAAACATTGACGGAGTTCAAGCAGTCACTCGTGTTTATCCTCTAGCTGGTACCACCCGTGCACCTCATCGTGCCCTCACTGAAGCCACTGAAAGCACCATTGCCCAATGGCCCAAGAAGCGATCCCGTGTTCTCAATGACCGAGAGCTTCTGGTTGCCCTTCATCAGAAACAGGATAGGCATCATGACTGGCTGAAGCGCCAAATGTAAAGCCTCTTGGTGGACGTAAACAGGATTCGCAATCTTGCCACCAAGAATGCCTTTGTTGCCCATGAAACCTGTAGGCGTACATGGAAAGGGCAGACGCTTATGTGCTCTGGGGATGATCTTCAAGAGGATGGCTTCTCTGAACGCTTCAAGTTTGACTCAACACCTCCAAGAAGGACTATGCTGCGACGAACTCCGTCTCTTGAAGACTCTGAGTTCTCCTCCTCTGCTGCAACTGTGAATGCCAGAGTGATCGATGATGAAGACGATGCTACTTCACCGCCCCCTACTTCTGCACGCATCAACACTGCCCCGAGTTCGTCTGCACCGCCTAACAACACCGACGACCCTGCTGCTTCACCTACTCCTCATGGGAACGAGTAGATGCTCTATGTCCTCAAACCTTTTTGGTCCTTACTGACAAAACGGGGAGAAGCATATGAGTTTGATAGTCTTCAAGCGGGTCCATATTGGCGGTTGCTTTATATTTTGCCTAGTGTTTACAACTCTTGCGTTTTGATACATTTGGTTCTTTGAGTTGTAACACTTAAACTTGATGGTCGTCTGCTACTTATTTGCTATTCTGTGATGCGATGATAAATTCCGCATGTGCGATGATAAATTCCGCACTTAGATCATTTTGCAGACGTCCATTTTTCATTATGCATGTCATTATCTTCACATACTTTTCATGCATGATGAATTGTCATCATAAGTAGAAGAGGATCTCCACAAGTACAACCTGCCATGTGCATTTGCATTCCAAAAGCAAATTACTTATATGCACATCTTCAGGGGGAGCCCTTTGCAACTTATGAAGACAATCCACTATCCTTTACAATTTCACATATTATATTCCCCGTTGAAAACTTCAACTAGTTTGTCATCAATCACCAAAAAGGGGGAGATTGTAAGTGCATCTAGTGCCACCCCTAGTTGGTTTTGGAGTACTGACGACAAACCTAGTTGAGGGACTAATGTGTTTGTGAGAATTGCAGGATAACACAGGTAGAAGTCCCTCATTGATTCGGTTTTCCTACCAGAGATGACCCCTAAAAATGTAAGAAGACATTGAAGTCAAAGGTGGTATGTTAAGACATTCACATTGAAGACTATGACAAGAGAAGACATAGCATGAAGACTATGGAGCGCGAAGACTTAGTTCTTTCGTCGTTCTTTTTCTCTTTTGTTGAGTCATAGGAACCACCGTACTGTTAAGTGGGGTCCAAGAGAACCAGTCAGAATGATTGAAGTGATGCTTAACCAAAATCCTATGTCTTCGAGTGAAGACTATGAGAGCAAATCTTGTCTAGAGTTGGATAAGTCAGCTTTGCTTGTAGCCCAAGTAAAGTTGCCGTGTGTGTTTGAAATCTGACCGTTGGAACACGTGTCAGTTCCTTAGTGACCTAGGGTCATTTTGGACAAATCAGGTCGGGTTGCCTAGTGGCTATAAATAGCCCACCCCCTACAACCATAAACGGTTAGCTGCTCAGAGTTAGAGTACGGCTTTTGTCATTTGAGAACAACCCACCTTGAAGCCTTTGAGAGAGAATTCCTTGCCAGGATAAAGCCCTAAACACCCAGAGCCAAAGAGTGTTAGGCATCACTTAAGTCTTCCTGTCTGTGTGATCTGAAGACTTATTACACTTGAGGACTGTGAATCCTCCAGCCGGTTAGGTGTCGCGTTTTGAGCATCCAAGAGTCATTGTGGATCACCGGTGAACGAAGTATGTGAAGGTTTGTAAGTCTACCTTGAAGACTTACCAGAGTGATTGGGCGAGGACTGGGTGTCCTTAGCTCAAGGGGAATAAGGTGGAGACGAGGTCTTCTGAGTTGAATCTCAGCCTCCCTAACCAGACGTATAGTTGTCACAGCAACTGGAACTGGTCCAACAAATCATTGTCTTCAACGAGTCACTGGTTTCATCCTTCCCTTCCCTTTGCTTACTATTGGTCCTTGTGAAGTCATTGTATGATTGCTTTATCTTTTGTCTTCACTGAGTGACTGCTTGTTCTGATTGGCTTCACAATATCTTCCTACCTGATCTTTACTGCCTAGCTGCTATTAGTCATTGTGCTTTCACTTCATTGAATACTTGACTATGGTTTGCCTAGTGTAGTCTACCTTCTGCTTCATGGTAATAGGTTTATTTCTATCGTTTGTCTTCGAAACTTCCATGTTTTGAAGACTTTCATAAAAAATCGCCTATTCACCCCCCTCTAGTCGATCACTAGCACTTTGAAAAAGAAATAAAACTATTTACACGGGAAAGCTCCCAACAGGCAAAAGAAGAACGAGAAATCTTTTTGGGTTTTCTTTTTAGTTACTACTACAAGCATGGAAAGTAAACGAATTAAAAGCTACAACTATTTTTTTGTTTTTCTTAAGGTTTATTAAACACACAAGAAGAAAGCATAAAAAGGAAAATAAACTAGCATGGATGATACAGTGAAAAAGTATGGGCACCGACAACTAGCAATGAGTGTGTGAACATGAATGTAATGTCGGTGAGAAATATGTACTTCGCCAAGCTTAGGCTTTTGGCCTAAGTTGGTCTATGGCCACGGCTGGGCTGGCGGATATCCAAAGTTATAGTTGGGTCGTACTGAGATGCAGCAGCTATTGCCTCATGAGTTGCCGCTTGGAGATGGGCCGTCTCCATCCTCCTCTTATACTTGTCTGCCTCCTCCCTGGTTATAACATATCTCACTTTTGCCTGAGAGTCAAAGAAAGCAGGAGCAGGGAGAGCGACGTGATAGGTGCGTCGTCTGTCAAAGATTAGTCTGTACTGGAGGAACTGATCGTTCCTCTCAACAAACTGATGATGAACCATGGCCTCATAATCTAAGTAAACAGGAGGCAACTCAATCTCATACCCACGTATGGGTATATCAAGAAAATTAGCTAGACGGGTTGCGTAAATTCCACCAAAGAAATCTCCATTAAATCTATTATTATGCATGCTACATGCAACAATGGCTTCCAAATTATAATGTTTATCTCCTAACAGCTCTCCTGAGAACACTGAGGTCAGGGACACACATGTGACATGCTTCATCCTTACCATTTATGCACCTACCTATGAAGAGAGCAAAATAATGTATAACAGGAAAATGAATGCTCCTTGTGGTAGCTTGTGTTATATCTCTAGATTCCCCCACAGTTATACTAGCAAGAAAATCTCTAAACTCAGATTTGCGAGGCTCACTAGTGCTGCCCCATTGTGGAAGTTTGCAAGAGTGTTAAAATCCTCTAAGTCCATAGTATAAGAATTTTCATAAAGACCAACAAGACAGTTTGAGAATTGCGTGATGATGAAAATTCAAACCTTCTCACAAAGGAATCAGTGAGATAGTGGTACTGGCGGCACTTAGCTGCCTCGAAGCTCTCAAGATCAGCATTACACACATATGCGTTAAATTCTTCCTTGATTCCTGCTCGATCCATAAAGTCCTCTGAACGCCATTCACAAGCCCACACTTGAGCTTCGCTCGGTGGTTCATCGTCGGCATCGCGTATTGCGAGCCTGGGTCCTTGCTTCCTTGAAGGACCACCTTGGTACATTTTCCTAAACATATTTCTTCCTCTGAAAAATTTCTGAAATTTAGTAACTTCAAAATAAAAGTGAATCAAACTCAACAAAATTGATAGCAACTACTCCCACAAGTGCCTAGAGGATATATCATGCATTAAAACTACTTTTGACCATATAAATTTGACATGCAAGCTCAAGAACAGGGTCACCTAAGCAACAAAAATATGCAATGAATAAAGCACTAGAACATAAACTAATTGGACCATTCGAGGAGTCACATACCAAGGAACAATCCTCCAAAGCAGTTTTTTGAATGGAGCTTTGAGCAAGCAGATCGACAATGGCAACAAAATGAGCTTGGACTCGGCTTTGAGCTGGTTGGTGATTTTTTGGGAGGAAGAAGGAGTGTGTAGTAGCTGGAATAAGTGAAAGAGAGCCACCATGGGCCCACGAGGCAGGGGGCACGTCCTCCACCCTCATGGCCAGGTGCTTGCTCCCCTGTTGTGTTTTTAGTGCCAGATATTCTCAAATATTCCGGAAAAAATCATATTTAAATTTCAGGGCATTTGGAGAACTTTTATTTTCGGGGTATTTTTATTGCTTGGATAATTCAGAAAACAGACAGAAAAATACTATTTTTGCTTTGTTTAATATAAATAACAGAAAGTAAAAAGAGGGTACAGAGTGTTGTGTTTTCTAAATTCATCCACCTCATGCTCAACAAAAGGAATCCACTAACAAGGTTGATCAGGTCTTGTTAACAAACTCATTCTGAATAACATGGAACCGGAGAATTTTCGAATAACACTAGGTTACCTCAACGGGGATATGCATGTCCCCAACAATAAGAATATCATATTTCTTCTTGATAGTAGGAAGAGGAAATTCAAAACCTCCAATAGTGATTGTTGAAATTTTTCCAATCGAATTGATACTGTGGACTTGAGATTTTTCCTCGGAAAGTGTACCGTATGCTCATTACCATTAACATGAAAAGTGACATTTCTTTTGGTGCAATCAATAACAGACCCTGCAGTATTCAAAAAGGGTCTTCCAAGAATAATAGACATACTATTGTCCTCGAGAATATCAAGAATAACAAAGTCTGTTAAAATAGTAACGTTTGCAACCACAATAGGCACATCCTCACAAATACCGACAGGTATAGCAGTTGATTTATCAGCCATTTGCAAAGATATTTCAGTAGGTGTCAACTTATTCAAATCAAGTCTACGATATAAAGAGAGAGGCATAACACTAACACCGGCTCCAAGATCACATAAAGCAGTTTTAACATAGTTTCTTTTAATGGAGCATGGTATAGTTGGTACTCCGAGATCTCCTAGTTTCTTAGGTATTCCACCCTTAAAAGTGTAATTAGCAAGCATGGTGGAAATTTCAGCTTCCGGTATCTTTCTTTTCTTAGTAACAATATCTTTCATATATTTAGCATAAGGATTCATTTTAAGCATATCAGTCAAACGCATACGCAAAAAGATAGGTCTAATCATTTCAGCAAAGCGCTCAAAATCCTCATCATCCTTTTTCTTGGATGGTTTAGGAGGAAAAGGCATGGGTTTCTGAACCCATGGTTCTCTTTCCTTACTGTGCTTCCTAGCAACAAAGTCTCTCTTATCATAACGTTGATTCTTTGATTGTGGGTTATCAAGATCAATAGCAGGTTCAATCTCTACTTCATTGTCATTACTAGGTTGAGCATCAACATGAACATCATTATTAACATTATCACTAGGTTCATGCTCATTACCAGATTGTGTTTCAGCATCAGAAATAGAAATATCATTAGGATTCTCAGGTGTGTCAACAACAGGTTCACTAGAAGCGTGCAAAGTCCTATCAATTTTCTTTTTCTTCCTTATAGAAGGACTAGGTGCATCGATATTAGTTCTCTGAGAATCCTGCTCAATTCTCTTAGGGTGGCCCTCAAGATACAAAGTTCCTGAGTCATTTTACCACCTCTAGTCATAACTCTAACAACATTATCATTTTTCTTACTATTTAATTCATTGAGCAAATCATTCTGAGCTTTAATTACTTGTTCTACTTGAGTGGTAACTATAGAAGCATGTTTACTAATAAGTTTTAGTTCACCTTTAACATTAGCCATATAATCACTCAAGTGTTCAATCATATAGGCATTATGTTTCAATTGTCTACCAACATAAGCATTGAAGTCTTCTTGCTTAACCATAAAGTTATCAAACTCATCCAAACATTGGCTAGCAAACTTAGTAGGAGGAATTTAAGCTTTATCATATCTGTAGAGAGAATTTACCTTTACTACCTGTGTCGGGTTATCAAGACCTTGTCTTTCTTCAACATGCGGCAAATTAAGACCATGTGTTTCTTCAATAGGAGGTAAATTCTTAACGTCTTCAGCTTTAATACCTTTTTCTTTCATAGATTTCTTTGCCTCTTGCATATCTTCAGGACTGAGAAATAGAATACCCCTTTTCTTCGGAGTTGGCTTAGGAATTGGATCAGGGATTGGATCAGGAAGTGTCCAATTATTTTCATTAGTCAACATATTATTCAATAGAATTTCAGCTTCATTTGGTGTTCTTTCCCTGAAAACACAACCAGCACAACTATCCAGGTGGTCTATGGAAGCATCAGTTAGTCCATTATAAAAGATATCAAGTATTTCATTTTTCTTAAGAGGATGATCAGGCAAATCATTAAGTAATTGGAGAAGCCTCCTCCATGGTTGTGGGAGACTCTCTTCTTCAATTTGCACAAAATTATATATTTCCCCTAAAGCAGCTTGTTTCTTATGACCAGGGAAATATTTAGCAGAGAAGTAATAAATCATATCCTGGGGACTACGCACACAAAGAGGGTCAAGAGAATTAAACCATGTCTTAGCATCACCCTTTAATGAGAACAGAAATAATTTAAGGATATAATAATAGCGAGTTTTCTCATCATTAGTGAACAGGGTGGATATATCATTTAATTTAGTAAGATGTGCCACAACAGTTTCAGATTCACAGCCATAGAAAGGATCAGATTCAACTAAAGTAATTATCTTAGGATCCACAGAGAAATCATAATCCTTATCAGTAACAAAGATAGGTGAAGTAGCATAAGCAGGATCATATTTCATTCTAGCATTCAAAGTTTTGTGTTTCAGATTAGCTAAAAGCTTCTTAAGATCACTCCTATCATTGCAACAAAGAAAGTCTCTAGCAGTTTCTTCATCCATAACATAACCTTCAGGAACAACGGGAGAATCTTCAACATCACTTTCATCAATATTATCAGTTTCAATAATTTCATTCTTTCTAGCCCTAGCAAGTTGTTCAGCAAGAAATTCACCAAGTGGCAAAGTAGTATCAAGCATAGAAGTAGTTTCATCATAAGTATCATGCATAGGAGAAGTGGCATCATCAATAACATGCGACATATCAGAATTAATAGCAGAAGTAGGTCTAGGTGTCGCAAGCTTACTCAAAACAGAAGGTGAATCAAGTGCAGAGCTAGATGGCAGTTCCTTACCTCCCCTCGTAGTTGAGGGATAAATCTTGGTTCTTGGATCTTTCAAGTTCATAATGATAAGCAGATATAAATCCCAAGTGACTCAAAGAATAGAGCTATGCTCCCCGGCAACGGCGCCAGAAAATAGTCTTGATAACCCACAAGTATAGGGGATCGCAATAGTTTTCGAGGGTAGAGTATTCAACCCAAATTTATTGATTCGACACAAGGGGAGCCAAAGAATATTCTCAAGTATTAGCAGCTGAGTTGTCGATTCAACCACACCTAGAAACTTAGTATCTCCAGCAAAGTGTTTAGTAGCAAAGTAATATGATAGTAGTGGTAACGATGGTAAAAGGTAACAGTAGCAAAAGTAATATTTTTGGTGTTTTGTAGTGATTGTAACAATGGCAACGGAAAAGTAAATAAGCGCAGAACAATATATGGAAAGCTCGTAGGCAATGGATCGGTGATAGAGAATTATGCCGGATGCGGTTCATCATGTAACAGTCATAACATAGGGTGACACAGAACCAGCTCCAATTCATCAATGTATTGTAGGCATGTATTCCGAATATAGTCATACGTGCTTATGGAAACAACTTGCATGACATCTTTTGTCCTACCCTCCCATGGCAGCGGGGTCCTATTGGAAACTAAGGGATATTAAGGCCACCTTTTAACAGAGTACCAGACCAAAGCATTAACACATAGTGAATACATGAACTCCTCAAACTACGGTCATCACCGGGAGTGGTCCCGATTATTGTCACTTCGGGGTTGCCATCATAACACATAGTAGGTGACTATAGACTTGCAATATAGGATCAAGAACTCTCATATATTGATGAAAACATAATAGGTTCAGATCTGAAATCATGGCACTCGGGCCCTAGTGACAAGCATTAAGCATAGCAAAGTCATAGCAACATCAATCTCAGAACATAGTGGATACTAGGGATCAAACACTAACAAAACTAACTTGATTACATGATAAATATCATCCAACCTATCACCGTCCAGCAAGCCTACGATGGAATTACTCATGCACAGCGGTGAGCATCATGAAATTGGTGATGGAGGAAGGTTGATGATGACGATGGCGATGGATTCCCCTCTCCAGAGCCTCGAACGGACTCCAGATCAGCCCTCCTGAGAGAGTTTAGGGCTTGGCGGCGGCTCCGTATCGTAAAACGCCATGAATCCTTCTCCTTTATTTTTTTCTCCCCGAAAGTGAATATATGGAGTCAAGGTTGAGGTCGGTGGAGCATCAGGGGGCCCACGAGGCAAGGGGGAGCGCCCAGGGGGGTAGCGCGTGCCCCCCACCCTCGTGGACAGGTGGAGGCCCCCCTGACGTGGATCTTCCTTCTAGTATTTTTTTATATATTCCAAAATAATTCTCCGTTGATTTTCAGGTCATTCTAAGAACTTCTATTTCTGCACAAAAATAACACCATGGCAATTATGCTGAAAACAGCATCAGTCCGGGTTAGTTCCATTCAAATCATGCAAGTTAGAGTCCAAAACAAGGGCAAAAGTGTTTGGAAAAGTAGATACGACGGAGACGTATCACTGCTCAAGAGAAGAAACCCAAGTCTGGACCTAAGCCTGAGACTGAGTGCTTCTACTGCAAAGGGACTAGTCGCTGGAAGAGGAACTGCCCCAAGTATTTGGCGGATAAGAAGGATGGCAAGGTGAACAAAGGTATATGTGATATACATGTTATTGATGTGTACCTTACTAAAGCTCGCAGTAGCACCTGGGTATTTGATACTGGTTCTGTTGCTAATATTTGCAACTCAAAACAGGGACTAAGGATTAAGCGAAGATTGGCTAAGGACGAGGTGATGATGCGCGTGGGAAATGGTTCCAAAGTCAATGTGATCGCCGTCGGCACGCTACCTCTACATCTACCTTCGGGATTAGTTTTAGACCTGAATAATTGTTATTTGGTGCCAGCGTTAAGCATGAACATTATATCTGGATCTTGTTTGATGCGAGACGGATATTCATTTAAATCAGAGAATAATGGTTGTTCTATTTATATGAGTAATATCTTCTATGGTCATGCACCCTTGAAGAGTGGTCTATTTTTGATGAATCTCGATAATAGTGATACACATATTCATAATGTTGAAGCCAAAAGATGCAGAGTTGATAATGATAGTGCAACTTATTTGTGGCACTACCGTTTAGGTAATATTGGTGTAAAGAGCATGAATAATCTCCATTCTGATGGACTTTTGGAATCACTTGATTATGAATCACTTGGTACTTGCGAACCATGCCTCATGGGCAAGATGACTAAGACGCCATTCTCTGGAACTATGGAGCGAGCAACAGATTTGTTGGAAATCATACATACTGATGTATGTGGTCCGATGAATATTGAGGCTCGCGGCGGGTATCGTTATTTTCTCACCTTCACATATGATTTGAGCAGATATGGGTATATCTACTTGATGAAACATAAGTCTGAAACATTTGAAAAGTTCAAAGAATTTCAGAGTGAAGGGGAAAATCATCCTAACAAGAAAATAAAGTTTCTATGATCTGATCGTGGAGGAGAATACTTGAGTTACGATTTTGGTCTTCATTTGAAACAATGCGGAATAGTTTCGCAACTCACGCCACCCAGAACACCACAGTGTAATGGTGTGTCCGAACGTCGTAATTGTACTTTACTAGATATGGTGCGATCTATGATGTCTCTTACTGATTTACCACTATCGTTTTGGGGTTACGCTTTAGAGACAGATGCATTCACGGTAAATAGGGCACCATCTAAATCCGTTGAGACGACGCCTTATGAACTATGGTTTGGCAAAAAACCAAAGTTGTCGTTTCTTAAAGTTTGGGGCTGCGATGCTTATGTGAAAAAGCTTCAACCTGATAAGCTCCAACCCAAATCGGAGAAATGTGTCTTTATAGGATACCCAAAGGAGACTGTTGGGTACACCTTCTATCACAGACCCGAAGGCAAGGCATTTATTGCTAAGAATGGATCCTTTCTAGGGAGGGGTTTTCTCTTGAAAGAAGTGAGTGGGAGGAAAGTAGAACTTGATGAGGTAATTGTACCTACTCCCTTATTGGAAAGTAGTCCATCTTAGAAACCAGTTCATGTGACACCTACACCAATTAGTGAGGAATCCAATGATGATGATCATGAAACTTCAGATCAAGTTACTACCAAACCTACTAGGTCAGCCAGAGTAACATCCGCACCAAAGTGGTACGGTAATCCTTTTCTGGAGGTCATGTTACTTGACCATGACGAACCTACGAACTATGAGGAAGCGATGATGAGCCCAGATTCCACAAAATGGCTTGAGGCCAGGAAATCTGAGATGGGATCCATGTATGAGAACAAAGTGTGGACTTTGGTTGACTTTCCCGATGATCGGCAAACCATAGAGAATAAATGGATCTTCAAGAAGAAGACTGACGCTGACGGTAATGTTACTGTCTACAAAGCTCGACTTGTTGCGAAAGGTTTTTGACAAGTTCAAGGGGTTGACTATGATGAGACTTTCTCACCCGTAGCGATGCTTAAATCCATATGAATCATGTTTGCTATTGCCGCATTTTATGATTATGAAATTTGGCAAATGGATGTAAAGACTGCATTCCTGAATGGATTTCTGGAAGAAGAGTTGTATATGATGCAACTTGAAGGTTTTATCGATCCAAAGGGTACTAACAAAGTGTGCAAGCTCCAGCGATCCATTTATGGACTGGTGCAAGCATCTCGGAGTTGGAATAGATGTTTTGATAGTGTGGTCAAAGCATATGGTTTTATACAGACTTTTGAGAAGCCTGTATTTACAAGAAAGTGAGTGGGATCTCTATAGCATTTATAATATTATATGTGGATGACATATTGTTGATTGGAAATGATATAGAATTTCTGGATAGCATAAAAGGATACTTGAATAAGAGTTTTTAAATGAAAGACCTCGATGAAGCTGCTTATATATTGGGCATTAAGATCTATAGAGATAGATCAAGACGCTTAATTGGACTTTCACAAATCACATACCTCGATAAAGTTTTGAAGAAGTTCAAAATGGATCAAGCAAAGAAAGGGTTCTTGCCTGTGTTACAAGGTGTGAAGTTGAGTAAGACTCAATGCCCCACCAATGCAGAAGATAGAGAGAAACTGAAAAATGTTCCCTATGCTTCAGCCATAGGCTCTATCATGTATGCAATGTTGTGTACCAGACCTGATGTGTGCCTTGCTATTAGTTTAGCAGAGAGGTACCAAAGTAATCCAGGAGGGGATCGCTGGACAGCGGTCAAGAACATCCCGAAATACCTGAAAAGGACTAACGATATGTTACTCGTTTATGGAGGTGGCAAAGAGCTCATCGTAAATGGTTACGTCGATGCAAGTTTTGACACTGATCCGGACGATTCTAAATCGCAAACCGGATACGTGTTTATATTGAACGGTGGAGCTGTCAGTTGGAGCAGTTCTAAACAAAGCGTCGTCGTGGGATCTATTGTGACACCCCAAAAATTTGGCCTTGTTTTAATGATTTAAATTTTTTTCCAAGAATTAAAAACTTTGGATTTCTGAGCTCCATTTTGATTTTTAAATCTTTTCCTTCCCTGTCATGATGAGTTTTTCCCAAAGAGAAAACTTTTCAAATATGTTATTGGACTTGTTTAACCTCTCAAGAAAAACTTTCCTTTTATCAGTGTAACTAATTAACTAATTTAATTGCTTGATCTTTACTTCCTTGAAAATGGATTTTCAAGGTTAAATGGCCATATTTGAACTACAACCATTTGATAAATTCACTTAAAATTCCAACCAAAATTTGGAGATGTCATGTGATGTTTTTAAATCACTTTTATGCAAAAATATATTTCATTCATGAAATATTTTGAGCTCCACAGCAAATTTTGTTCTCTGGTCCAGTGGGCAATTTTGCACTACAACTCCTTTAAATAATTCTTTCTAGCCTCCACCAAAATTATGGGATGATGGTAATGGCCTAAGATTCCACTTTGTGCAAAAACCTAGTGCTGTTCTTTGAAAATTTGAGTGAATCAACCTCATCTTCAGTCTGGACCAACTTGATGGTTTGTACAGCAACCATGTTTTTACTTGCTCTTCAACCCTTGATTATTTCTCTTACTTGTAGTCCCCCATGTTAAACCCTTAAGTCCAGGAGCATGCACCTTTTGGATCATTTTTGGTTCATGAAATAATGCTATTTATTTCCTATCCAGAATTGAAGTTTTGTAAAACTTACACTAGCAAGTTTCTGCTTTTGGCCAACTAACCTCACCACCCTCATGTACATCTAAAGAGACCACCATCTGGAGTTTTTGGCCACTCCAAGACCTGCCTAAGTGCCCTTAGTATTTTCTCAAACACCTTATGGGCATGATCAGTTTTGACATGAGTTGTGGCATTGCACTGTGAACTTGCACCTCTGATCAAACTAGCATGTCCACTAGACTCCCCGTTACTCCTAACCTGGGTCTGTTAATTGACCGCCTCGACCCCTGAAACCGTGGATGACTTCGGTTTCTCGAACGGAGCCGCCAATCGCCGGCGGCGATCGCCGGAGTCCCGCCTCCGCTCGGGACAGAGAAAGAGGAGGGAGAAGACTGGTCAAACCTGACCAGTGGGCCCTCTGGACCCACTGTCAGCGACCCCGTGCCTGTCCACGTGGGATTAAGTGAAGGCGTATTTTCCCCAGTACGTTTTCCCCGCTCCGAAAGTGTATTCACCTCCGAAACATTTCTTTTCTGTTTTATTTTAAATAACAGATTTTGACCACAACTTTGACTGGCTATAACTTTTTAAATATAACTCCAAATGAGTTGATTCTTTTTCCTACCTCTCTCAAATTTCACCTAGTTTATTTTAAGATTTATTTGAAAAAAATTCAGAACAACTTTTGGTGCTGTTTTTATTTTGTGTGTTAATTCTTTTATATTGCTAAAATAGGATTTTTGAAGAGAGGAGAAATGTTTCAAGTTTCGGAGTGCACCCTGCCTTTCCACACATTGAAGGCAAGCATTCTGAACCCCGGCATAATATTTTTGTGTGTTCGATGACACGTTCATAACATCACCTCACTTTGGAGAAACTTGTTATTTCATGTGATATGATCATATGCATGGGTGCATGTTATTGATTTCCATGCTGTTGGAAATGGACACACTTGTGATGATAATCACCCTCATGTGCCTTGCATGCATACCGGCAGGAACCCGGGAAAACCTCTGCCTTGGGTAGGCATGAGTTTGTCGCCGGTCTCCGTCGGGACGGTTATGTCTGCTATGGCATGGTAAGGTGATATGAGCAGTGACTCTGTTGGTTGAAATATATTCATTATACTAACCATGCAGGGAATACCTAAACCTCCTGGGTCGACCGTAGATCGAGTCTTGTGCTAGTAACCCCCATACTTGTTTTGTACTACCACTCGTCTCTACCGCAAGTAGAGTATGGTTCAGTAAGTTGTCAACCTTTTTCTAGCACACACCGTATAGAGAGGCCATGGTGGAAGATACCGGTTGTAGCTGGTAGGCAGGCCACCTGGTCCGGGGGCATGGGTGCTTCCGGTTGGGACCGAGAGGGGAGGCCACCCCTTAGAGCGCGTGATATAAATTTGATCCCATGCTACGCGAGGTTGTAGCCTCCCCACTTAGAGTTTGCTTAACAGGTGTCGTGGGTGGTTCCAGACACGTGTGAGTTAAGCTGGTGTGTGCAAGTTAGGTGGTTTTCAACAAAAAGGCCGTAGACGGAATTAGTCCCGATGGAATAAAGAAATCCATTACTCGTGGGTAAAGAGTACACCCTCTGCAGAGAATAAACCTATTCGAATAGTCGTGTCCATGGTTAAGGATTACAGTCTGGGATGGGTCAGGTGTCGGTCTTAGTGTCGGTCTTCGGAGGTGAAACAGTTAACCAGTAATGGAATTTCTACTCGTGACTTGTGATAACTATGATTATTATTATTGTTGACTACCGAGATATTATTGTTATTATCGAGTATCTCTGGGATGGTTCTACCTCCGGGATATTCACTATGATTGTTTATTTTAAAAGCCCTTTATGTGGTGTCGCTCAGACGCCCGACTGTGGCATTTCTTTTAAAGCCCTTTATGTGGTGTCGCTCAGACGCCCGACTGTGGCATTTCTTTTAAAGCCCTTTATGTGGTGTCGCTCAGACGCCCGACTGTGGCATTTCTTTTAAAGCCCTTTATGTGGTGTCGCTCAGATGCCCGACTGTGGCATTTCTTTTAAAGCACTTTATGTGGTGTCGCTCAGACGCCCGACTGTGGCATTTCTTTTAAAGCCCTTTATGTGGTGTCGCTCAGACGCCCGACTGTGGCATTTCTTTTAAAGCACTTTATGTGGTGTCGCTAAGACGCCCGACTGTGGCATTGCTTGTTATTTGTTTCATAATTTTTTTATACCACCATGTTATTGCGTTTTTATAAATAACTTGCTTGCACGCATCAGAGTTTCATTTATCTTTTGTGACTGACGTCATGAGCATAAAATATTTTTAGCACATCATTGTTATATTACACCTGTGTTCATAATGTTTGCGAGTACATTCAAAGTACTCACTGGCTTGACCCTGGCTATTGTCTTGGCCAGATTTTCTTGCTCGGAGAGGAGCGACGCGATGCCAGCCCCGGAACCCACACAATGGAGATAGCAGCCTCACGAAGATAGGAGTTAACCTGGTCAGTTGTTCCTGTGGGAAATGGAGCCCCATAGACACTGATGTTTCACAGACCGCTTCCGCCATCAACCACTAGAAACCGTTTGTTGTACTCACAGGCCAGAATGGTCTTGTACTACATATGTTGTAGTCTGCTTGGAATTTCTGTATCAAGTTGGAGCCTCATCAGCTAACAGTAATCCTGGGGCTGATGAGCACAACGGTCTTTTCTGGAAATTTATTACCCGGAAAACCCGGTCGTGACAGACTTGGTATCAGAGCCAGGCTGACCATTGGCTAATCCTATCTTAGCCAGGTCAATAAACTTAGGCAAACCAACCCACTAGACCTTAGCCAAACCCCAGCCAAGCTTCTCGTGCAAGATAGCCACACAGTGACCCAACACCTTTTGGCAGTCGGTGCCCAACCTATCAACCTAACCTGTCACTCATGCACCAGTGACCGGCCCCTAAATAGTCCTTTCTCGCAAGTGTGCGAAGGAAGACTCCGCCCCCTTTTTCCTATAAAAAGGGCACGCTAGTCCCAACACAGCACCGCACAGCCGCTACCCCAAACCGAGCCACACTGCCTGGACCCATAGTGCACAACGAGACCACAGCAGCCAACCTTGGAGGTTTTGTGACCCTACTCGCAAACCTCACCCGTCGTGCCTATGCGTTAGAAGAGCCACCAGAATATGTTGTGTATCAAGGACCCATGAGCGGTGAAGACCGTCAATTCTGGGCCACTGTGCACATCTACGGTAGGGGTCTAGCACCCGAGCGCCCCTACAGGTTCACCGGAAGGACAACTTCCTTTGAGCCACAAGCCATCCAGCTAGCCGCTCGAGAGGCTATAGTTCATCTCAGGCACTTGTCGCCCAGAGTTAACTGTCGCTCATTCCACTACTACCCCAGACGTGAAGGGTATGGTAGACCACCCCAAGTTGCCAACGAAGATCACGAGACGGACCCCGCATTGTTGCACCTAGTGCGTTATGTAAGAGCACTAGAGGCACTGTTCGACCAGATCACTATTGATCTAATCGCAGCTCGTGGAGAGCTGGTTCGTCGAGCTCCGGCGAGAGAAGAAAACGAGCCCAATGCCGACAACCCAGTCGTGCTGTTTGGACACCCGATCGAGTCCCTGAGGCCTGCCCTAGCCATCGGCCAAGGTGCTGCGATAACCCCAGAGGTGCTTCGTCGCATATTGGGAGCACACTCCAACGGGGTTGTGGCCAACAATCCCCGCGATGGTCATCATCACTACCCCGACCCTGCAGTTCCTCCGCCATCTCCGACTAATCCCGGCAGTGAGACACGTGGAGAAGCCTCGACATCCACCAGGCACGCCCGTTTAGACATAAACAAGGTAGACTAAGCTGTGTGAGTAGCACCGAGTTTCAGTGTATCCTCGCTTTGTAATCATGCGACCGTGTATATTAACGCAGCCTGTCGTTGTGCCTCTGTTTTAATAGTAGCCTTGCATTTTTGGTCAGCGCATAGTTGCATATTTTTTCGGGCACAACTACCAAAACCAACCCGACGACAACCACAGTAACGCGTCTCTTTATGAGATATGTGTATCTCTGACACTGACTCGACCTTTGGAGCTAAGCTGGCAAATTTATTACCTTTCACCACGGTAAAACGATCCGGCTCCATTGCTATATAAAGGCCACCTTGTGACCTTACCCAGCAACCCCCACTTTGTGCACCACACTCGCACTTTTTCCTATCATGCCGAGCCCCAGCATTCATCTGAGAACCCCAGATGCAACCCCAGGTAGCTTTGTCAAAATATTGTGGGATTTTACCCGCAGTACCATGGGTTCTACCCAGCCACCTCAGTACGAGCTGTTCAAATCAAGGATCACCCCATCCACCTCGGAATATTGGGCAGCAGTACACATCCCTCCCGTAGACTCCAATCAAGATCCAACGGAAGCTTCCTTCGTGGGGAAATCTATGCCAACCCCACACCTGGCCATAGAAGCTGCTGCGAAAGAAGCGATTGCTCGTCTTTGATCCGCAGTACCCTATGCCCGCGAACGAGGATATTATTACTTTCCGAGTCGTGCAGCACCCGGAGAAGTAACATCTTTTCCCGATGGACGTATTGAGAGAGACCCAGTTCTGGCCAACCTTATCCAGTACATCATTGCTCAAGAGCATTTGAACCAGCGAGTGATGGATTATCTCCAGAGCCTCGCAGATTTAAATCCTCAGATTGCCATCGGCAGACCACTGAGACCCGACCCGGAGAGGCGCATACATCGACTGGTCAATCCACTGCCTCCGATAGAAGTAGAGTGTATCCCTTTACCAGAGACATTTTATTAGGACCCCACCCAGTTACCATTTTCATTTTAGACGTCACTACTGTATTTGTTCTTTGCAGCATTTATTTATGTGTGTGACTTATGCGTGATACCCTGAGTTTGTACGACGAGTCAATTATTTGGCTTCTACTAATGTGTGTAGTTTTTGTTGTGGTTTATGCTCCTTTAAATTAACTGTTTTTCCCTCGCAAAATCCTGGAGTGAGATTTCTTTTCCCTGAGTTGCTACACCTGCCCCTTCTCACGACATGGATTAATTAATTTCACACAGCCCCACGCAGCAGACTTACAACCATAATCATTCGGACACATACACTGTTTGCAAAACCTTGCAACGGTGTTACATCCAGCTAATCCCCCCCTAACAACAGTTAGCACCCGGCACACTCCATCTACTCCTCATGATCACCACCACCGCGGAGAGCCAACACCCGAGCCGCAGCGTCGCGACACTCATCGAAGATCATCGCGCACAGGAGCACAGAGAGCCCCAGCAGTGTCGCCAGCCCTCTGCATATCAGGATCACAAACCAGTCCGGCATCGCCTCCGCCATTAGAGCCTCACCCGAGCTTCTGTAAGCAGTAATGGAGAAAGGAGGAGGAGAAGTGAGGCCAGGTGTGAGGAAGAAGAGAGAGGCACCCCGGCCGTTTTATAGCTCGAGCTCGGTGTACGGTGGGCGAAGTCCACCAACGCCGCTTGTCGCCGAACGCCGGTGTTCGGAGTCGAATCCGCGAGCAGTACCGACAGCGCGCTAGCCCGCGAGGTGAGTGCATGCTGCACCGGCAGCTAGCACGCCGCGCACTACCACGGTACGGCCTAGATGCCCTACGCATTAGGCATCGCCGGTGGAGAAAAGCACGAGAAAGCACGCGGGAGAGAGGAGGTAGAAGGAAGAACCAGAGGGAGAAGAGGAGACTGACAGTGGACCCCGGGTCCACCTGTCAGCCAGAGGGAGCACTGTGCTCTCGGGTACGACCAGCGTATATTTAAATTTAGGAGTTATTCTAAATTTATACCTAGCGTAGAAATCACACATTTTTGTCCTGAACCGTAGACTCTTCCACGCAACACCAGTTTTCACACTGTGGTTTTTCACCACTTATTGCCCTCTCACTAGACCCACATCTTTATTGCGTAATTATTTTCTTAACACCGCTTTTAGCAAATCTCGAGGACGAGATTTTTCTTAAGGGGGATAGTATTGTGACACCCCAAAAATTTGGCCTTGTTTTAATGATTTAATTTTTTTTACAAGAATTAAAAACTTTGGATTTCTGAGCTCCATTTTGATTTTTAAATCTTTTCCTTCCCTGTCATGATGAGTTTTTCCCAAAGAGAAAACTTTTCAAATATGTTATTGGACTTGTTTAACCTCTCAAGAAAAACTTTCCTTTTATCAGTGTAACTAATTAACTAATTTAATTGCTTGATCTTTACTTTCTTGAAAATGGATTTTCAAGGTTAAATGGCCATATTTGAACTACAACCATTTGATAAATTCACTTAAAATTCCAACCAAAATTTGGAGATGTCATGTGATGTTTTTAAATCACTTTTATGCAAAAATATATTTCATTCATGAAATATTTTGAGCTCCACAGCAAATTTTGTTCTCTGGTCTAGTGGGCAATTTTGCACTACAACTCCTTTAAATAATTCTTTCTAGCCTCCACCAAAATTATGGGATGATGGTAATGGCCTACGATTCCACTTTGTGCAAAAACCTAGTGCTGTTCTTTGAAAAATTTGAGTGAATCAACCTCATCTTCAGTCTGGACCAACTTGATGGTTTGTACAGCAACCATGTTTTTACTTTCTCTTTAACCCTTGATTATTTCTCCTACTTGTAGTCCCCCATGTTAAACCCTTAAGTCCAGGAGCATGCACCTTTTGGATCATTTTTGGTTCATGAAATAATGCTATTTATTTCCTGTCCAGAATTGAAGTTTTGTAAAACTTACACTAGCAAATTTCTGCTTTTGGCCAACTAACCTCACCACCCTCGTGTACATCTAAAGAGACCACCATCTGGAGTTTTTGGCCACTCCAAGACCTGCCTAAGTGCCCTTAGTATTTTGTCAAACACCTTATGGGCATGATCAGTTTTGACATGAGTTATGGCATTGCACTGTGAACTTGCACCTCTGATCAAACTAGCATGTCCACTAGACTCCCCGTTACTCCTAACCTGGGTCTGTTAATTGACCGCCTCGACCCCCTGAACCCGTGGATGACTTCGGTTTCTCGAACGGAGCCGCCAATCGCCGGCGGCGATCGCCGAAGTCCCGCCTCCGCTCGGGACAGAGAAAGAGGAGGGAGAAGACTGGTCAAACCTGACCAGTGGGCCCTCTGGACCCACTGTCAGCGACCCCGTGCCTGTCCACGTGGGATTAAGTGAAGGCGTATTTTCCCCAGTACGTTTTCCCCGCTCCGAAAGCGTATTCACCTCCGAAACGTTTCTTTTCTGTTTTATTTTAAATAACAGATTTTGACCACAACTTTGACTGGCTATAACTTTTTAAATATAACTCCAAATGAGTTGATTCTTTTTCCTACCTCTCTCAAATTTCACCTAGTTTATTTTAAGATTTATTTGAAAAAATTTCAGAACAACTTTTGGTGCTGTTTTTATTTTGTGTGTTAATTCTTTTATATTGCTAAAATAGGATTTTTGAAGAGAGGAGAAATGTTTCAAGTTTTGGAGTGCACCCTGCCTTTCCACACATTGAAGGCAAGCATTCTGAACCCCGGCATAATATTTTTGTGTGTTCGATGACACGTTCATAACATCACCTCACTTTGGAGAAACTTGTTATTTCATGTGATATGATCATATGCATGGGTGCATGTTATTGATTTCCATGCTGTTGGAAATGGACACACTTGTGATGATAATCACCCTCATGTGCCTTGCATGCATACCGGCAGGAACCCGGGAAAACCTCTGCCTTGGGTAGGCATGAGTTTGTCGCCGGTCTCCATCGGGACGGTTATGTCTGGTATGGCATGGTAAGGTGATATGAGCAGTGACTCTGTTGGTTGAAATATATTCATTATACTAACCATGCAGGGAATACCTAAACCTCCTGAGTCGACCGTAGATCGAGTCTTGTGCCAGTAACCCCCATACTTGTTTCGTACTACCACTCGTCTCTACCGCAAGTAGAGTACGGTTCAGTAAGTTGTCAACCTTTTTCTAGCACACACCGTACAGAGAGGCCATGGTGGAAGATACCGGTTGTATCTGGTAGGCAGGCCACCTGGTCCGGGGGCATGGGTGTTTCTGGTTGGGACCGAGAGGGGAGGCCACCCCTTAGAGCGCGCGATATAAATTTGATCCCATGCTACGCGAGGTTGTAGCCTCCCCACTTAGAGTTTGCTTAACAGGTGTCGTGGGTGGTTCCAGACACGTGTGAGTTAAGCTGGTGTGTGCAAGTTAGGTGGTTTTCAACAAAAAGGCCGTAGACGGAATTAGTCCCGATGGACTAAAGAAATCCGTTACTCGTGGGTAAAGAGTACACCCTCTGCAGAGAATAAACCTATTCAAATAGCTGTGTCCATGGTTAAGGATTACAGTCTGGGATGGGTCAGGTGTCGGTCTTAGTGTCGGTCTTTGGAGGTGAAACAGTTAACCAGTAATGGAATTTCTACTCGTGACTTGTGATAACTACGATTATTATTATTGTTGACTACCGAGATATTATTGTTATTATCGAGTATCTCTGGGATGGTTCTACCTCCGGGATATTCACTATGATTGTTTATTTTAAAAGCCCTTTATGTGGTGTCGCTCAGACGCCCAACTGTGGCATTTCTTTTAAAGCCCTTTATGTGGTGTCGCTCAGACGCCCGACTGTGGCATTTCTTTTAAAGCCCTTTATGTGGTGTCGCTCAGACGCCCGACTGTGGCATTTCTTTTAAAGCCCTTTATGTGGTGTCGCTCACACGCCCGACTGTGGCATTTCTTTTAAAGCACTTTATGTGGTGTCGCTCAGACGCCCGACTGTGGCATTTCTTTTAAAGCCCTCTATGTGGTGTCGCTCAGACGCCCGACTGTGGCATTTCTTTTAAAGCACTTTATGTGGTGTCGCTAAGACGCCCGACTGTGGCATTGCTTGTTATTTGTTTCATAATTTTTTTATACCACCATGTTATTGCGTTTTTATAAATAACTTGCTTGCACGCATCAGAGTTTCATTTCTCTTTTGTGACTGACATCATGAGCATAAAATATTTTTAGCACATCATTGTTATATTACACCTGTGTTCATAATGTTTGCGAGTACATTCAAAGTACTCACTGGCTTGTCCCTGGCTATTGTCTTGGCCAGATTTTCTTGCTCGGAGAGGAGCAACGCGATGCCAGCCCCGGAACCCACACAATGGAGATAGCAGCCTCACGAAGATAGGAGTTAACCTGGTCAGCTGTTCCTGTGGGAAATGGAGCCCCATAGACACTGATGTTTCACAGACCGCTTCCGCCATCAACCACTAGAAACCGTTTGTTGTACTCACAGGCCAGAATGGTCTTGTACTACATATGTTGTATTCTGCTTGGAATTTCTGTATCAAGTTGGAGCCTCATCAGCTAACAGTAATCCTGGGGCTGATGAGCACGACGGTCTTTTCTGGAAATTTATTACCCGGAAAACCCGGTCGTGACATCTATGTGTGAAGCGGAATACATAGCTGCTTCGGAAGCAGCAAATGAAGGAGTCTGGATGAAGGAGTTCATATCCGATCTAGGTGTCATACCTAGTGCATCGGGTCCAGTGAAAATATTTTGTGACAATACTGGTGCAATTGCCTTGGCAAAGGAATCCAGATTTCACAAGAGAACCAAACACATCAAGAGACGCTTCACTTCCATCCGCGATCAAGTCCAGGTGGGAGACATAGAGATTTGCAAGATACATACAGATCTGAATGTTGCAGACCCGTTGACTAAGCCTCTCTCACGAGCAAAACATGATCAGCACCAAGGCTCCATGGGTGTTAGAATCGTTATTGTGTAATCTAGATTATTGACTCTAGTGCAAGTGGGAGACTGAAGGAAATATGCCCTAGAGGCAATAATAAAGTTATTATTTATTTCCTTATTTCATGATAAATTTTTATTATTCATGCTAGAATTGTATTAACTGGAAAGATAATACATGTGTGAATACATAGACAAACGAAGTGTCACTACTATGCCTCTACTTGACTAGCTCGTTGACCAAAGATGGTTATGTTTGCTAACCAAGCACATGAGTTGTCATTTGATAAACGGGATCACATAATTAGGAGAATGATGTGATTGACTTGACCCATTCCGTTAGCTTAGCACTTGATCGTTTTAGTTTACCGCTATTGCTTTCTTCATGACTTATGCATGTTCCTATGACTATGAGATTATGCAACTCCCGATTACCAGAGGAACACTTTGTGTGCTACCAAATGTCACAACATAACTGGGTGATTGTAAATGTGCTCTAAAGGTGTCTCCGATGGTACTTGTTGAGTTGGCATAGATCGAGATTAGGATTTGTCACTCCGATTGTCGGAGAGGTATCTCTGGGCCCTCTCGGTAATACACATCACTATAAGCCTTGCAAGCGATACAACTAATGAGTTAGTTGCGGAATAGTGCATTATGGAACGAGTAAAGACACTTGCCGGTAACGAGATTGAACTAGGTATTGAGATACCGACGATCGAATCTCGGGCAAGCAACATACCGATGACAAAGGGAAGGACGTATGTTGTTATGCGGTTTGACTGATAAAGATCATCATAGAATATGTAGGAGCCAATATGAACTAGGTACTCCGATAAAATCCCGATTTCAGCCGGAACATTTTCGATATCCAAATATAGGCTTCCAATATATCAATCTTCAGTCTTGACCATTTCGAGACTCCTCGTCATGTCCGGGACTCCAAACAACCTTCGGTACATCAAAACTCATAATATAACCGTCATCGAAACTTCAAGCGTGCGGACCCTACGGGTTTGAGAACTATGTAGACAAGACCGAGACACGTCTCCGGTCAATAACCAATAGCAGAACCTGGATGCTCATATTGGCTCCCACATATTCTACAAAGATCTTTATCGGTCAGACCGCATAACAACATACGTTGTTCCCTTTGTCATCGGTATGTTACTTGCCCGAGATTCGATCGTCAGTATCTCAATACCTAGTTCAATCTCGTTACCGGCAAGTCTCTTTACTCGTTCCGTAATACAACATCCCGCAACTAACTCATTAGTTTCAATGCTTGCAAGGCTTAAGTGATGTGCATTACCGAGTGGGCCCAGAGATACCTCTCCGACAATCGGAGTGACAAATCCTAATCTCGAAATATGCCGTCCCAACAAGTACCTTCGGAGACACCTGTAGAGCACCTTTATAATCACCCAGTTACGTTGTGACATTTGGTAGCACACAAAGTGTTCCTCCGGTAAACGGGAGTTGCATAATCTCATAGTCATAGGAACATGTATAAGTCATGAAGAAAGCAATAGCAACATACTAAACGATCTGGAGCTAAGCTAACGGAATGGGTCAAGTCAATCACATCATTCTCCTAATGATGTGATCCCATTAATCAAATGACAACTCATGTCTATGGCTAGGAAACATAACCATCTTTGATCAATGAGCTAGTCAAGTCGAGGCATACTAGTGACACTCTGTTTGTCTATGTATTCACACAAGTATTATGTTTCCGGTTAATACAATTGTAGCATGAATAATAAACATTTATCATGATATAAGGAAATAAATAATAACTTTATTATTGCCTCTAGGGCATATTTCCTTCAGTCTCCCACTTGCACTAGAGTCAATAATCTAGATTACACAGTAATGATTCTAACACCCATGGAGTCTTGGTGTTGATCATGTTTTGCTCGTGGAATAGGCTTAGTCAATGGGTCTGCAACATTTAGATCCGTATGTATTTTGCAAATTTCTATGTATCCCACTTGGACTAGATCCCGGATGGAATTGAAGTGTCTCGTGATGTGCTTGGTTCTCTTGTGAAATCTGGATTCCTTCGCCAAGGCAATTGCTCCAGTATTGTCACAAAAGATTTTCATTAGACCCGATGCACAAGGTATGACACCTAGATCGGATATGAACTCCTTCATCTAGACTCCTTCATTTGCTGCTTCCGAAGCAGCTATGTACTCTGCTTCACACGTAGATCCCGCCACGACGCTTTGTTTAGAACTACACCAACTGACAGCTCTACTGTTCAATGTAAACACGTATCCGGTTTGCGATTTAGAATCGTCCGGATCAGTGTCAAAGCTTGCATCAACGTAACCATTTACAATGAGCTCTTTGTCACCTCCATAAATGAGAAACATATCCTTAGTCCCTTTCAGGTATTTCAGGATGTTCTTGACCGCTGTCCAGTGATCCACTCCTGGTTTACTTTGGTACCTCCCTGCTAGACTTATAGCAAGGCACACATTAGGTCTGGTACACAGCATTGCATACATGATAGAGCCTATGGCTGAAGCATAGGGAACATCTTTCATCTTCTCTCAATCTTCTGCAGTAGTCGGGCATTGAGTCTTACTCAACTTCACACCTTGTAACACAGGCAAGAACACTTTCTTTGCTTGATCCATTTTGAACTTCTTCAAAACTTTGTCAAGGTATGTGCTTTGTGAAAGTCCAATTAAGCATCTTGGTCTATCTCTATAGATCTTGATGCCCAATATATAAGAAGCTTCACCGAGGTCTTTCATTCAAAAACTCTTATTCAAGTATCCCTTTATGCTATCCAGAAATTCTATATCATTTCCAATCAGCAATACGTCATCCACATATAATATCCGAAATGCTACAAAGCTCCCACTCACTTTCTTGTAAATATAGACTTCTCCAAAAGTCTGTACAAAACCAAATGCTTTGATCACACTATCAAAGCGTTTATTCCAACTCCGAGAGGCTTGCACCAGTCCATAAATGGATCACTGGAGCTTGCACACTTTGTTAGCTCCCTTTGGATCGACAAAACCTTCCGGTTGCATCATATACAACTCTTCTTCCAGAAATCCATTCAGGAATGCAGTTTTTACATCCATTTGCCAAATTTCATAATCATAAAATGCGGCAATTGCTAACATGATTCAGACAGACTTAAGCATCGCTACGGGTGAGAAGGTCTCATCGTAGTCAATCCCTTGAACTTGTCGAAAACCTTTCGCAATAAGTCGAGCTTTATAGACAGTAATATTACCGTCAGTGTCAGTCTTCTTCTTGAAGATCCATTTATTCTCAATGGCTTGCCGATCATCGGGCAAGTCAACCAAAGACCACACTTTGTTCTCATACATGGATCCCATCTCAGATTTCATGGCCTCAAGCCATTTTGCGGAATCTGGGCTCACCATCGCTTCTTCATAGTTCGTAGGTTCGTCATGGTCTAGTAACATAACCTCCAGAACATGATTACCATACCACTCTGGTGCGGATATTACTCTGCTTGACCTATGAGGTTCAGTAACAATTTGATCTGAACTTCCATGATCATCATCATTAACTTCCTCACTAATTGGTATAGACGTCACAGGAATCGGTTTCTGTGATGAACTACTGTCCAATAAGGGAGCAGGTATGGTTACCTCATCAAGTTCTACTTTCCTCCCACTCACTTCTTTCGAGAGAAACTCCTTCTCTAGAAAGGATCCATTCTTAGCAGCGAATGTCTTGGCTTCAGATCTGTGATAGAAGGTGTACCCAACAGTCTCCTTTGGGTATCCTATGAAGACACATTTCTCCGATTTGGGTCCGAGCTTATCAGGTTGAAGCTTTTTCACATAAGCATCGCATCCCCAAACTTTAAGAAACGACAACTTTGCTTTCTTGCCAAACCACAGTTCATAAGGCGTCGTCTCAATGGATTTCGATGGTGCCCTATTTAATGTGAATGCGGCCGTCTCTAAAGCATAACCCCAAAATGATAGCGGTAAATCAGTAAGAGACATCATAGATCGCACCATATCTAGTAAAGTACGAATACGACGTTCGGACACACCATTATGTTGTGGTGTTCTGGGTGGCGTGAGTTGTGAAACTATTCCGCATTGTTTCAAATGTAGACCAAACTCGTAACTCAAATATTCTCCTCCATGATAAGATCGTAGAAACTTTATTTTCTTGTTACGGTGATTTTCAACTTCACTCTGAAAATCTTTGAACTTTTCAAATGTTTCAGACTTATGTTTCATTAAGTAGATATACCCATATCTGCTTAAATCATCTCTGAAGGTGAGAAAATAATGATACCCGCCTCGAGCCTCAATATTCATTGGTCCACATACATTAGTATGTATGATCTCCAACAAATCAGTTGCTCGCTCCATAGTTCCGGAGAACGGCGTTTTAGTCATCTTGCCCATGAGGCATGGTTCGCAAGTACCAAGTGACTCATAATCAAGTGGTTCCAAAAGTCCATCAGTATGGAGTTTCGTCGTGCGCTTTACACCGATATGACCTAAACGGCAGTGCCACAAATAAGTTGCACTATCTTTATCAACTCTGCATCTCTTGGCTTCAACATTATGAATATGTGTAGCACTACTATCGAGATTCATCAAAAATAGACCACTCTTCAAGGGTGCATGACCATAAAAGATATTACTCATATAAATAGAACAACCATTATTCTCTGATTTAAATGAATAACCATCTCGCATCAAACAAGATCCAGATATAATGTTCATGCTCAACGCTGGCACCAAATAACAATTATTTAGGTCTAATACTAATCCTGAAGGTAGATGTAGAGGTAGCGTGCCGGCGGTGATCACATCGACTTTGGAACTGTTTCCCACGCGCATCGTCACCTCGTCCTTGGTCAGTGTTCGCTTAATCCGTAGTCCCTGTTTTGAGTTGCAAATATTATTGCAATAGAACCAGTATCAAATACCTAGGTGCTACTGCGAGCTCTAGTAAGGTACACATCAATAACATGTATATCGCATATACCTTTGTTCACCTTGCCATCCTTCTTATCCGCCAAATACTTGGGGCAGTTTCGCTTCCAGTGACCAGTCTGCTTGCAATAGAAGCACTCAGTCTCAGGCTTAGGTCCAAACTTGGGTTTCTTCTCTTGAGCAGCAACTTGCTTGTTGTTCTTCTTGAAGTTCCCCTTCTTCTTCCCTTTGCCCTTTTTCTTGAAACTGGTGGTCTTATTTGTTGGGGAACGTAGTAATTTCAAAAAAATTCCTACGCACACGCTGGATCATGGTGATGCATAGCAACAAGAGGGGAGAGTGTTGTCTACATACCCTCGTAGACCGTTCGCAGAAGCGTTATATCAACGCGGTTGATGTAGTCGTACATCTTCACGATCCGACCGATCCAAGTACCGAAAGCACGGCACTTCCAAGTTTTGCACACGTTCGGCTTGGTGACGTCCTCGCCTTCTCGATCCAGCAAGAGGGGCGAAATAGTAGATGAGTTCCGGCAGCACGACGGCGTGGTGACGATGTTGGTGAAGAACAATCTCTGCAGGGCTTCGCCTAAGCACTACGAAAACTATGACGGAGGATAAACTAGAGGGGGTGGGGTTGCCGGCACACGGCTTGGTGTTTCTTGATGTGTCTTGGGTGCTAGCCCTACCCCTCTATTTAAATGTTGAGCCTTGGGGTCGAAACTTGGAGTAAAAGCCTCCACAAAGTTGGTTTCACCCAAAAGGCAAGAGTCCTTCTCGGACTCCAGGGCCAGACGCCAGGGTTCCCGGCGTCTGGCCCCTAGACTCCACAAAACTTCCTTTTGCGCTTTCCAAAAACCTTGTGGGCTTTCCCCTTTGGCCCAAATAAAGTGTTCTCATACCCAAACATTTCGGGAAACATCCGGAACCCCTTCCGGTGAATTCCGGAACCCTTCCGGTGACCAAACACTATTATCCCTTATATCAAATTTTATCTCCGGACCATTCTGGAGTTCCTCGTCATGTCTGTGATCTCATCCCGGACTCCGAACAACATTCGGTCACCAACATACATAACTCATATAGTACTATATCGTCAATGAACGTTAAGCGTGCGGACCCTACGGGTTCGAGAACTATGTAGACATGACCGAGACACCTCTCTGGTCAATAACCAATAGCGGGACCTGGATGCCCATATTGGCTCCTACATATTCTACGAAGATCTTTATCGGTTAGACCGCATAACAACATACGTTGTTCCCTTTGTCATCGGTATGTTCCTTGCCCAAATAATTCGATCGTCGGTATCTCAATACCTAGTTCAATCTCGTTACCAGCAAGTCTCTTTACTCGTTCTGTAATACATCATCCTGCAACTAACTCATTAGTTGCAATGCTTGCAAGGCTTATAGTGATGTGCATTACCGAGTGGGCCCAGAGATACCTCTCCGACAATCGGAGTGACAAATCCTAATCTCGAAATACGCCAACCCAACAAGTACCTTCGGAGACACCTGTAAAGCACCTTTATAATCACCCAGTTACGTTGTGACATTTGGTTGGCACACAAAGTGTTCCTCCGGTAAACGGGAGTCACATAATCTCATAGTCATAGGAACATGGATAAGTCATGAAGAAAGCAATAGCAACAAACTAAACGATCAAGTGCTAAGCTAACGGAATAGGTCAAGTCAGTCACATCATTCTCCTAATGATGTGATGCCATTAATCAAATGACAACTCATGTCTATGGTTAGGAAACTTAACCATCTTTGATCAACGAGCTAGTCAAGTAGAGGCATACTAGTGACACTCTAGGGCATATTTCCGGTTAATACAATTCTAGCATGAATAATAAACATTCATCATGATATAAGGAAATAAATAATAACTTTATTATTGCCTCTAGGGCATATTTACTTCATTATTGACCATCAACACTTGATGCTCCTTCTTGATTTGTACCTCCACAGCCTTTAGCATTGCGAAGAGCTCGGGAATTGTCTTATACATCCCTTGCATGTTATAGTTCATCATGAAGCTCGTGTAGCTTGGTGGTAGTGATTGAAGAATTCTGTCAATGACACTATCATCCGGAAGATTAACTCCCAGTTGAATCAAGTGATTATTATACCCAGACATTTTGAGAATATGCACACTGACAGAACTATTCTCCTCCATCTTGCAGCTGTAGAACTTATTGGAGACTTCATATCTCTCAATCCGGGCATTTACTTGAAATATTAACTTCAACTCCTGGAACATCTCATATGCTCCATGACATTCAAAGCATCATTGAAGTCCCGGTTCTAAGCCGTAAAGCATGGCACACTGAACTATCGAGTAGTCATCAGCTTTGCTCTGCCAGACGTTCATAACATCTAGTGTTGCTCCTGCAGCAGGTTTGGCACCTAGTGGTACTTCCAGGACATAATTCTTATGTGCAGCAATGAGGATAATCCTCAAGTTACGGACCCAGTCCGTGTAATTGCTACCATCATCTTTCAACTTTGCTTTCTCAAGGAACGCATTAAAATTCAATGGAACAACAGCACGGGCCATCTATCTACAATCAACATAGACAAGCAAGATACTATCAGGTACTAAGTTCATGATAAATTTAAGTTCAATTAATCATATTACTTAAGAACTCCCACTTAGAATGACATCTCTCTAATCCTCTAAGTGATCACGTGATCCATATCAACTAAACCATAACTGATCATCACGTGAAATGGAGTAGTTTTCAATGGTGAACATCACTATGTTGATCATATCTACTATATGATTCACGCTCGACCTTTCGGTCTCAGTGTTCCGAGGCCATATCTACATATGCTAGGCTCGTCAAGTACAACCTGAGTATTCTGCATGTGCAAAATTGGCTTGCACCCGTTGTAGATGGACGTAGAGCTTATCACACCCGATCATCACGTGGTGTCTAGGCACGACAAACTTTGGCAATGGTGCATACTCAGGGAGAACACTTTTATCTTGAAATTTAGTGAGAGATCATCTTATAATGCTACCGTCAATCAAAGAAAGATAAGATGCATAAAAGATAAACATCACATGCAATCAATATAAGTGATATGATATGGCCATCATCATCTTGTGCTTGTGATCTCCATCTCCGAAGCACCGTCATGATCACCATCGTCAATGGCGCGACACCTTGATCTCCATCATAGCATCGTTGTCGTCTCGCCAATCTTATGCTTCTATGACTATTGCTACCGCTTAGTGATAAAGTAAAGCATTACAGGGCGATTGCATTGCATACAATAAAGCGACAACCTATGGCTATGCCAGTTGCCGATAACTCGGTTACAAAACATGATCATCTCATACAATAAAATTTAGCATCATGCTTTGACCATATCACATCAAAACATGCCCTGCAAAAACAAGTTAGACGTCCTCTACTTTGTTGCAAGTTTTACGTGGTTGTTATGGGCT
The DNA here is from genome assembly GCF_018294505.1 of Triticum aestivum. Classification (NCBI taxonomy): domain Eukaryota; kingdom Viridiplantae; phylum Streptophyta; class Magnoliopsida; order Poales; family Poaceae; genus Triticum; species Triticum aestivum. The sequence continues at coordinate 81,915,062 of NC_057809.1, forward strand.
GAGCAAGAACCGTTCTTACCTACGCATCAAAACCACAACAATAGTTTGTCAAGTTGGTGTTGTTTAATCCTTCGGAAGGACCTGGCGTAGCCACACTTGGTTCAACTAAAGTTGGAGAAACTGACACCCGCCAGCCACCTGTGTGCAAAGCACGTCGGTAGAACCAGTCTCGCATAAGCGTACGCATAATGTCGGTCTGGGCCACTTCATCCAACAATACCGCTGAACCAAAGTATGACATGTTGGTAAGCAGTATGACTTATATCGCCCACAACTCACTTGTGTTCTACTCGTGCATATGACATCTACGCATAAAACCAGGCTCGGATGTCCATGTACCCTCGTAGACCAAAAGCAGAAGCGTTAGCACAACGCGGTTGATGTAGTCGTACGTCTTCACGATCCGATCGATCAAGTACCGAACGCACGACACCTCCGAGTTCAGCACATGTTCAGCCCGATGACGTCCCTCGAACTCCGATCTAGCCGAGTGTTGAGGGAGAGTTTCGTCAGCATGACGGCGTGGTGATGATGATGATGTTCTACCGACGCAGGACTTCACCTAAGCACCGCTACAGTATTATCGAGGTGGACTATGGTGGAGGGGGCACCGCACACGGCTAAAAGATCAAATCAATTGTTGTGTCTATGGGGTGCCCCTGCCCCCATATATAAAGGAGCAAAGGAGGGGAGGTGCAGCCGGCCAGGAGGAGGTGCGCTAGGAGGAGTCCTACTCCCACCGGGAGTAGGACTCCCTTCCTTCCTTGTTGGATTAGGAGAAGGGGGGAAAGAGGAGGGAGAGACGAAGGAAAGGGGGGCGCCGCCCCCCTCTCCTTGTCCTATTTGGACTAGAGGGGGAGGGGCGCGCGGCCCTGCCCTAGCCGCCTCTCCTCTTCTCCACTAAGGCCCACTATGGCCCATTAAGCCCCAGGGGGGTTCCGGTAACCCCTCGGTACTCTGGTAAAATCCCGATTTCACCCGGAACATTTCCGATATCCAAATATAGGCTTCCAATATATCGATCTTCATGTCTCGACCATTTTGAGACTCCTTGTCATGGCCGTGATCACATCCAGGACTCCAAACAACCTTCGGTACATCAAAACTCATAAACTCATAATATAACTGGCATCAAAACTTTAAGCGTGCGGACCCTACGGGTTCGAGAACTATGTAGGCATGACCAAGACATGTCTCCGGTCAATAACCAATAGCGGAACCTGGATGCTCATATTGGCTCCCACATATTCTACGAATATCTTTATCGGTCAGACCGCATAACAACATACGTTGTTCCCTTTGTCATCGGTATGTTACTTGCCCGAGATTCGATCGTTGGTATCTCAATACCTAGTTCAATCTCGTTACTGGAAAGTCTCTTTACTCGTTTCGTAATACATCATCCCGCAACTAACTCATTAGTTGCAATACTTGCAAGGCTTAAGTGATGTGCATTACCGAGTGGGCCCAGAGATACCTCTCCGACAATCGGAGTGACAAATCCTAATCTCGAAATATGCCAACCCAACAAGTACCTTCAGAGACACCTGTAGAGCACCTTTATAATCACCCAGTTATGTTGTGACATTCGGTATCACACAAAGTGTTCCTCCGGTAAACGGGAGTTGCATAATCTCATAGTCATAGGAACATGTATAAGTCATGAAGAAAGCAATAGCAACATACTAAACAATCGGGTGCTAAGCTAACGGAATGGGTCAAGTCAATCACATCATTCTCCTAATGATGTGATCCCGTTAGTCAAATGACAACTCATGTCTATGGCTATGAAACATAACCATCTTTGATCAACGAACTAGTCAAGTAGAGGCATACTAGTGACACTCTGTTTGTCTATGTATTCACACAAGTATTATGTTTCCGGTTAATACAATTCTAGCATGAATAATAAACATTTATCATGATGTAAGGAAATAAATAATAACTGTATTATTGCCTCTAGGGCATATTTCCTTCATGATGCTTATGTGAAAAAGCTTCAACCTGATAAGCTCGAACCCAAATCGGAGAAATGTGTCTTCACAGGATACCCAAAGGAGACTGTTGGGTACACCTTCTATCACAGATCCGAAGGCCATATATTCGTTGCTAAGAATGGATCCTTTCTAGAGAAGGAGTTTCTCTCAAAACAAGTGAGTGGGAGGAAAGTAGAACTTGATGAGGTAATTGTACCTTCTCCCTTATTGGAAAGTAGTTCATCACTGAAATTAGTTCCAGTGATTCCTACACCAGTAAGTGAGGAAGCTAATGATGATGATCATGAAACTTCTGATCAAGTTACTGTCGAACCTCGTAGGTCAACCAGAGTAAGATCCGCACCAGAGTGGTATGGTAATCCTGTTCTGGAAGTCATGTTACTTGACCATGACGAACCTACGAACTATGAGGAAGCGATGATGAGCCCAGATTCCGCAAAATGGCATGAAGCCATGAAATCTGAGATGGGATCCATGTATGAGAACAAAGTGTGGACTTTGGTTGACTTGCCTGATGATCAGTAGGCCATAGAGAATAAATGAATCTTCAAGAAGAAGACTGACGCTGACGGTAATGTTACTGTCTACAAAACTCGACTTGTTGCGAAAGGTTTTTGACAAGTTCAAGGAGTTGACTACGATGAGACCTTCTCGCCCGTAGCGATGCTTAAGTCCGTCCGAATCATGTTAGCAATTGTCGTGTTTTATGATTATGAAATTTGGCAAATGGATGTCAAAACTGCATTCTTTAATGAATACCTTAAAGAAGAGTTGTATATGATGCAACCAGAAGGTTTTGTCAACCCAAAAGGTGCTAACAAAGTGTGCAAGCTCCAGCGATCCATTTATGGATTGGTGCAAGCCTCTCGGAATTGGAATATACGCTTTGATAGTATGATCAAAGCATATGGTTTTATACAGACTTTTGGAGAAGCATGTATTTACAAGAAAGTGAGTGGGAGCTCCGTAGCATTTCTGATATTATATGTAGATGACATATTGTTGATTGGAAATGATACTGAATTTTTGAATAGCATAAAAGGACACTTGAATAAGAATTTTTCAATGAAAGACCTCGGTGAAGCTTCTTATATATTGGGCATCAAGATCTATACAAATAGATCGAGACGCTTGATTGGACTTTCACAAAGCACATACCTTGATAAAGTTTTGAAGAAGTTCAAAATGGATCAGGCGAAGAAAGGGTTCTTGCCTATATTACTAGGTGTGAAGTTGAGTCAGACTCAATGCTCGACCACTGCAGAAGATAGAGAGAAAATGAAAGGTGTTCCCTATGCTTCAACCATAGGCTCTATCATGTATGCAATGTTGTGTACCAGACCTGATGTGTGCCTTGCTATAAGTTTAGCATGGAGGTACCAAAGTAATCCAGGAGTGGATCATTGGATAGCGGTCAAGAACATCCTGAAATACCTGAAAAGGACTAAGGATATGTTTCTCGTATTTGGAGGTGACAAAGAGCTCGTCGTAAACGGTTATGTCAATGCAAGCTTTGACACTAATCCGGATGACTCTAAGTCATAAACCAGATACGTGTTTTTATTAAATGGTGGAGTTGTTAGTTGGTGCAGTTCCAAGCAGAGCGTCGTGGCGGGATCTACGTGTGAAGCGGAATACATAGCTGCTTCGGAAGCAGCGAATGAAGGAGTCTGGATGAAGGAGTTCATATCTGATCTAGGTGTCATACCAAGTGCATCGGGTCCAATGAAAATCTTTTGTCACAATACTGGTACAATTGCCTTGGCAAAGGATTCCAGATTTCACAAGAGAACCAAGCACATCAAGAGACGCTTCAATTCCATCCGCGATCAAGTCAAGGAAGGAGACATAGAGATTTGCAAGATACATATGGATCTTGTTGGGGATATAACTATTAGGTACGACCCACCCAGCAGGGGTCGGGTCATCCCTATGGCGATTCATCTCAATGAAGCCCAAGATCATATGGCAGTTCATAGATAGGCTTAGTAGAGGGCCCAAACCCGAAGGCGGCTTAAGGCCCACGGATATAAACCGCCATGTATGTAAACTTGTTTCGTAAGGTAGGAAAGAAAGGTCATCGAGCCGGATACATTGTATAAGCCGGCCGGGACTCTGTAGGTCGTAGGGCGTCAACCCGTGTATATAAGGAGATGACCGAGCAGCAGCTTAGGACAAGAATCAACAGATCGAGAGCTGGGTCAGGCGTATTCGCTCCTTGTTCATCGAAACCCTAGCAATACCACCTACAACTGGATTAGGCTTTTACCTTCACAGTAAGGGGCCAAACCAGTATAAATTCCTCGTGTCTTTTGTCCTGATTAACCCCTTTAAGCCAACCTCATTGCAATGGCTCCACGACTAAGTCCTCACACTAGGACATCTGCCGTGACAACTCCACGACAGTTGGCGCCCACCATGGGGCTCGTGCATGGTGGTGTTGAGTTCTTGGAGGGATCTCTCTGAGAGATCAAGAAGTTTGCAATTCATTAGATGAAGAAGATTCAAGAAATTAGGGTTGCATTAGGTGTGCCGTCACACGGTCGCCGAGTTGAGAAACTGACAGGCGGTGCAATCGAAAGTCAGATCAAGTTTTTTGGAGTGCTTGCGCGTCGGCAAGACCGACATGACTTTTGTCAAGCGTCACCACGATTCGGGAACACGGACATGTTTTTCAGTCCATAATGGCTGTATTAGGGCCAGTTCTTTTGGGCGATTCTACCAGAATCGCCCCCCTTCCCAGCTTCTCCCAGAATCACCACTCCATATGTTTTTTACAATCCTATCTAATTAGACCTTAACTAGATAGGATTGTAAAAAATATGGAGTGACGATTCTGGGAGAAGCTGGGGAGGGGGGCGATTCTAGGAGAATCGCCGAAAAGAACTGGCCCATACAGGGTCACTTCAAATCCACATGCAAAAGAAAAGCAGAAAGAGAAGAAGAGACAATCCACGGATAGTCAACGAGACGGAATCAGATTTGGCCACGACTCGGAAAGTGGGGTTGGGCGCGGGCTCCACCACTGCAGCCTTGCCTCACATCTGTCTCTCCGCAGTCGTGCCAGGCCTCAACCGCCCCGACTCCGAGCCGCCCTCTCCGCCACGGCATGAGCCGCCTCACCAGTCTACCGCAGGCCGTTTCCTCCGTGACCGAGCCACTGATCTGCTTGATGGTTTGGTTTGGCTCGTGGACCGAGGTTTGTGAGTCCCGAAGCAACAACGACCCATAGCACGGTTACTACCGCTACTTCACGTCAATTGATCTGAGAAGTAGTACTTCCTGCCATGACTCCCATGTGAAAACAAGTACATGATTATTAGTTAGGTTTGATGACTATTGCTTACGTGGAGGGTTGAAGACCAGAGCTAAATGAGCACTAGATCGGATTTGTTTAACTACTACATCCGGTCAAAACATATGGCCACTTCAGCTGCGCTTTACCACAAGTCGCCCTGCGGTCTTTGCTTGAGCTAACACAGTCACGCGCTAAGCCGCCGCAGCTGAGGCCCGCCGCGTCGCTTCCATCTTCTGCTATGGGCTATGCTGAGTCGCCTTTGGCCGAGTGGACTCACTTACATCTCTCTGAGCCTCCTTTGCCACGTCACTATTACCGGCTCATCTCTATCGAGCGGCCCGTCCTGACCTGCTCCCAAGTGGCCTCGTCATTACAGCATTCGACCCGCTGCCATGGTTGCCTCTATTTCACTGTTGTGCTAAGCCACCGAGGTCGTGTTAAGCCGCCCCTGCCGTGTTGAGCCGCCAGGGCTATATTAAGTCGCCGGTCTGTCTGAGACGCCTCTATCGCGTTGAACGGATCATCCGTCATCTGAACGAATCAGGTGATATCTCTCTAAATATATTTTATTAGCACATATTATTTTTGACAAACAACAATTACTCTCACTTGTGATATTTTTTATGCAGGACAATTGTTCACTGCAAAAGCGGTGGTTGTGTCATGGGTATATAGCTTGCACCACCATTATCATGCATCTGACCATGCCATCAAGCTCGACGAATATATGTGCAAGCCGCCGCTTTTGCGGCCCAATTTATATCAACATGACGCGGCTGACTCGTCCATCCGCGCCGGTTTACAATGTCGTGGCTGACTCATCTGTCTATATCACCTCTGATGTTGCAGTCGTCTTTGCCGTTCGTCTCTCGCGGCCTAGTCTAAATCAACACACCAGGTCATACATGTCTGCATGAGCTGTTTATTGAGTATGAGCAAGTCACTTCTCGGGTAGACCGGTTTTCTTTCGACAATTGGAGGCAAATTATCATATGTTATCAGCCGTCGTCTGCACTGGATGGCTCAATGGGCAGGCGCACAAGTCGCCGCCACTACAGTTTGGTTAACTTCAAACAACCAGTTGGAAGGAACCATTAGTTGAGTTGCTGACACGGCTCATACGGGATCATTTATAACCCGCCGCAGTCACCTCAACCTACTATGGATTCACATTGCACTATCAACACCAATGATATACACCCTATGATATGGTCAAATATGAAGAATCTCAAGCCAACTCCTTGAGTCGTCTTGAGACTCGGGGGCTACGATGACATGACCCAGTAAATGTTGCCGGTTTGAGTAGATTCAAGAACTCTAGGTCATTGGAGGGAAGATAACCCGGTTCGGAGGCTGCTGTTATATTGATGACAATTTAAAGGCCGTCAGAAACATTCCGGCTCAAAATGAAGATTCCGGTTTAAAATCCGGTTCAAGGGAAATATGTCGCACACAAAGCTTTGAAGCTCTCAATATCCGGTTTAAAACTCCGGTTCAAAAGAACTCATCTCTCGCAAGTTCGAGTTCTCAGGAAAATTAAAGGTTGCCAAAGAGAACTTGCTGCCATGATGTGCAGTTCAAACATGGGTATTCTGCCTTATGGCTTATCTTATTATGGTCGCATGGGGGCTTCTGCTTTATACAGCAAAGTTATGATTACCCTTTGGTCCGGCTTATAGGCCACATAAAAAAACTTGGGGGCTTGCTACCCAGGTTAAAGGGACCAAAGAGAGTCTGTTGCAACAACACAACTCAAACATAGATGCCCCTTGAGCACACCTCAAAATATTGCTTGGGGGCTCTTTTTTTCTAAAGAACAAAGAGTTTTTATAACCCTTGTAATAGGCTTAAAAGATAGGCTTGGAAGCCAGGTGTATTCACCTAAAACCCCAGGTTATCCTGCCTTTTTAAGTAAGCCACTCCGCCCAGGTAATCCTGGAATCACTCGCCGAACGTTTGACAAGTCAATCTTATGCAGACACTGAACTTGTCAAAGTTAAAACAACGATTGGTTATGTGAGGTCCATCTTATAAGGTTTGTATATAGGTCTAACTCAGTGGCCTGGCAGCCCATGAAAAGCCTTGTTTTTCGGCCTGGCAGCCCATGAAAAGCCTCGTTTCTCGTTTGTTTTTTATTCGACAGAGTCTTTCTTTTTGAGGTTTATTTGATAAAGCTTATAAAGTTTTATGATTATAATTCACCGGTGTTTATTGACCCAGCCTGGCTTTGGACTATAAGTCGCCAGGGTATGATGAGAAATTATCCGGTGTTTATTAACCTGGTCTGGCTTTGGACTATAAGTCGCCAGTGTATGATGATAAATTACCTGGTGTTTTTTAAACCCAGGCTAGTTGTGGACTGTAAATCGCCAGTGTATGATGATCTTATATACTTGGCAGAGTTGTGCTCTAAGTTTTTGGATATTACCCCTTGCTGCATATGGCATGATAAGCCAGTGACGTGACTAAATTGGACAGGGTGTTGTGCTCTATATCTTCAGGGTTATTACCCTTACTGGCATTATAAGCCGGCAATGTTCATAAGTATCACAGCCAGCAGTATAAATTAATCCTACAGGTACGTTTTCCTGGTTATAAGAATATGCGAGGTTTAATAACCCGCCCTGGCTTTTAACTTTAAATTGCCGGTATGTTTAGGCTTGAATGGCCTTAATGCTAGTCTTTTCCATAATTGCATAAGAATATATTTGGGTTGTTACCCGCCCTGGCTTTTGACGTTAAGTCGCCAGGGCATATGTTGTTTAAACTCTGTGCAGGATTTGCAGAGCTATGACTTATATAAATGATTAAGTTCGATCCCATCATAAAAAATTGAAATTAGTGTTTCAAAAGGGTTGTCAATTATTGATTTTCACAAAGGCTATAAGCCACCGGGTTATAACAATTCCGGCTTACAATGAATGCGCATTAAGTCGCCATCAGCCAAGAGCCGCCGAGTATTTAAACTCTGGATTTACTTGTCAACCGATAAGGTATTCACATCTTTTCATAGCCAAAATTGGCTGGATTTTCATGATGATATTTGAATGATTAAGGTTTTCATACCGGATTATATTATTCAAATCTTGAATAGCCAACATGGCTGGATTTTTATTATGGTTATCAATACCAGTATTATGATTGAGGTTTTCAAAGTCGCTTCAGCGCAATGGTTATTATTTTATCAATGGATATAATTTATTCCACAATGGAAGGAATAGTCCCGAGTCGCTGCAGGCTTACGACCCGGCACTTCGGGGCTACATTATTCAAATTGAGATCACATCAAATATACAAGTCCCATGTCACTGCCAGCATGCACCATGGCACTTGGGGGCTAATGCAAAGTCATTTTTTGCTCAACTTATTGAAGACCCGACTCATCACATCATAATGAGCCGGCCCTTGGGGGCTACATTGGTTGAAGTTTTTATGGGCATCAGGCAATTACAAGTCCCAGGTTGCTGCAAGCATGACAAACCCGGCACTTCGGGGCTACATATATGGAGTATTCAGTCTTTACTAGTGATTGAGATGAACAAACATGGATTTCTTCAAAATGGTAGTATTTATATTGAAGCAAGTCTTAAGTCATCACTTTGTTCTGCTCAAGACTTGGGGGCTACAGGTAATATGGATATAAGGGAGAAATATCTTCCAGTTTTCAGATTTGAGCAAACCAGATTTACCCAGTGTCTGCAACAATCATGACCTGGCATCACCAACAATTATGACTCGGCGTCACCAATAACTATGACCTGGCGTCGGCAACAACTATGACCCGCTGCTATCAATATTTACAAACCGGATATTTTGGCAATGATAAACCGGCAAGTTCTACAAGCCGGCTAAAAATCAGATGAGTATTTCAAGGCCAATATTTTTGTTAAGCATTAGGAGCTGAATCAAATATTCTTCATAATATATTTCTGTGAGAAGGCAATGTCAGCAAATTGATTATTGAAGGAAATATGCCCTAGAGGCAATAATAAAGTTATTATTTATTTCCTTAAATCATGATAAAATTTTATTATTCATGCTAGAATTGTATTAACCAGAAACATAATACATGTGTGAATACATAGACAAACAGAGTGTCACTAGTATGCCTCTAATTAGTTGAATGATCTGATTGACATGACCCATTCCATTAGCTTAGCACCCGATCATTTAGTATGTTGCTATTGCTTTCTTCATGACTTATACATGTTCCTATGACTATGAGATTATGCAACTCCCGTTTGCCAGAGGAACACTTTGTGTGCTACCAAACGTCACAACGTAACTGGGTGATTATAAAGGAGCTCTACAGGTGTCTCCAAAGGTACATGTTGGGTTGGCGTATTTCGAGATTAGGATTTGTCACTCCGATTGTCGGAGAGGTATCTCTGGGCCCTCTCGGTAATGCACATCACTTAAGCCTTGCAAGCATTGCAACTAATGAGTTAGTTGCGGGATGATGTATTACAGTATGAGTAAAGAGACTTGCCGGTAACGAGATTGAACTAGGTATGGGATACCGACGATCGAATCTCGGTCAAGTAACATACCGATGACAAAGGGAACAACGTATGTTGTTATGCGGTCTGACCGATAAAAGATCTTCATAGAATATGTAGGAGCCAATATGAGCATCCAGGTTCCGCTATTGGTTATTGACCGGAGACGTGTCTCGGTCATGTCTACATTGTTCTCGAACCCGTAGGGTCCGCACGCTTAAGGTTACGATGACAGTTATATTATGAGTTTATGCATTTTGATGTACCGAAGGTTGTTCGGAGTCCCGGATGTGATCACGGACATGACGAGGAGTCTCGAAATGGTCGAGACATAAATATTGATATATTGGAAGCCTATGTTTGGATATCGGAAGTGTTCCGGGTGAAATCGGGATTTTACCGGAGTACCGGGAGGATACCGGAACCCCCCGGGAGGTATATGGGCCTTAGTGGGCCTTAGTGGAATAGAGGAGAGGTGGCCAGAGATGGGTCGCGCGCCCCTCCCCCCCTTGGTCCGAATTGGACAAGGAGAGGGGGGCGGCCCCCCTTCCTCCTCTCTCTCCTCTCCCCCCCCCCCTCCACGAATCCTATTCCAACTAGGAAAGGGGGCGAGTCCTACTCCCAGAGGGAGTAGGACTCCTCCTGGCGCACCTCTCCTGGCCGGCCGGCCCCCCTCCCTTGAACCTTTATATACGGAGGCAGGGGCACCCCCTAGAGACACAAGTTGATCCACGTGATCATATTCTTAGCCGTGTGCGGTGCCCCCTTCCACCATAGTCCTCGATAATATTGTAGCGGTGCTTAGGCGAAGCCCTACGACAGCAGTACATCAAGATCGTCACCATGCCGTCGTGCTGACGGAACTCTTCCCCGACACTTTGCTGGATCGGAGTCCGGGGATCCTCATCGAGCTGAACGGGTGCTAGAACTCGGAGGTGCCGTAGATTCGGTGCTTGATCGGTCGGGCCGTGAAGACGTACGACTACATCAACCAAGTTAACGCTTCCATTGTCGATCTACAAGGGTACGTAGATCACACTCTCCCCCTCTCGTTGCTATGCATCACCATGATCTTGCGTGTGCGTAGGAAATTTTTTGAAATTACTACGAAACCCAATAGTGGCATCTGAGCCTAGGTTTTATATGTTGATGTTATATGCACGAGTAGAACACAAGTGAGTTGTGGGCGATATAAGTCATACTGCTTACCAGCATGTCATACTTTGGTTCGGCGGTATTGCTAGACGAAGCGGCCCGGACCGACATTACGCGTACGCTTACGCGAGACCGGTTCTCCCGACGTGCTTTGAACATAGGTGGCTTGCGGGTGACAGTTTCTCCAACTTTAGTTGAACCAAGTGTGGCTACGCCCGGTCCTTGTGAAGGTTAAAACAACACCAACTTGACAAACTATCGTTGTGGTTTTGATGCGTAGGTAAGATTGGTTCTTGCTTAAGCCCGTAGCAGCCACGTAAAACATGCAACAACAAAGTAGAGGACGTCTAACTTGTTTTTGCAGGGCATGTTGTGATGTGATATGGTCAAGACATGATGCTAAATTTTATTGTATGAGATGATCATGTTTTGTAACCAAGTTATCGGCAACTGGCAGGAGCCATATGGTTGTCGCTTTATTGTATGCAATGCAATTGCGATGTAATGCTTTACTTTATCACTAAGCGGTAGCGATAGTCGTGGAAGCATAAGATTGGCGAGACGACAACGATGCTACGATGGAGATCAAGGTGTCGCGTCGGTGACGATGGTGATCATGACGGTGCTTCGGAGATGGAGATCACAAGCACAAGATGATGATGGCCATATCATATCACTTATATTGATTGCATGTGATGTTTATCTTTTATGAATCTTATCTTGCTTTGATTGACGGTAGCATTATAAGATGATCTCTCACTAAATTATCAAGAAGTGTTCTACCTGAGTATGCACCATTGCGAAAGTTCTTCGTGCTGAGACACCACGTGATGATCGGGTGTGATAGGCTCTACGTTCAAATACAACGGGTGCAAAACAGTTGCACACGCGAAATACTCAGGTTATACTTGACGAGCCAAGCATATACAGATATGGCCTCGGAACACTGAGACCGAAAGGTCGAGCGTGAATCATATAGTAGATATGATCAACATAGTGATGTTCACCAATGAAACTACTCCATCTCACGTGATGATCGGACATGGTTTAGTTGATTTGGATCACGTAATCACTTAGAGGATTAGAGGGATGTCTATCTAAGTGGGAGTTCTTTAAGTAATATGATTAATTGAACATAAATTTATCATAAACTTAGTACCTGATAGTATCTTGCTTGTTTATGTATGATTGTAGATAAATGGCCCGTGTTGTTGTTCCGTTGAATTTTAATGTGTTCCTTGAGAAAGAAAAGTTGAAAGATGATGGTAGCAATTACACGGACTAGGTCCATAACTTGACGATTATCCTCATTGCTTCACAGAAGAATTACGTCCTGGAAGCACCGCTGGGTGCCAGGCCTGCTGCTGGAGCAACACCAGATGTTGTGAACGTCTGTAAGAGCAAAGCTGATGACTACTCGATAGTTCAGTGTGCCATGCTTTACGGCTTAGAACCGGGACTTCAACGATGTTTTGAATGTCATGGAGCATATGAGATGTTCCAGGAGTTGAAGTTAATATTTCAAGCAAATGCCCGGATTGAGAGATATGAAGTCTCCAATAAGTTCTATAGCTGCAAGATGGAGGAGAACAGTTCTGTCAGTGAGCATATACTCAAAATGTCTGGGTATAATAATCACTTGATTCAAATGGGAGTTAATCTTCCAGATGATTGCGTCATTGACAGAATTCTCCAATCACTGCCACCAAGCTACAAGAGCTTCGTGATGAACTATAATATGCAAGGGATGAATAAGACTATTCCCGAGCTCTTCACAATGCTGAAAGTTGCGGAGGTAGAAATCAAAAAGGAGCATCAAGTGTTGATGGTCAACAAGACCACTAGTTTCAAGAAAAAGGGAAAAGGGAAGAAGAAAGGGAACTTCAAGAAGAACAGCAAGCAAGTTGCTGCTCAAGAGAAGAAACCCAAGTCTGGACCTAAGCCTGAAACTGAGTGCTTCTACTGCAAGCAGACTGGTCACTGGAAGCGGAACTGCCCCAAGTATTTGGCGGATAAGAAGGATGGCAAGGTGAACAAAGGTATATGTGATATACATGTTATTGATGTGTACCTTACGAATGCTCGCAGTAGCACCTGGGTATTTGATACTGGTTTTGTTGCTAATATTTGCAACTCAAAACAGGGACTACGGATTAAGCAAAGATTGGCTAAGGACAAGGTGACGATGCGCGTGGGAAACGGTTCCAAAGTCGATGTGATCGCAGTCGGCACGCTACCTCTACATCTACCTTCGGGATTAATATTAGACCTAAATAATTGTTATTTGGTGCCAGCGTTAAGAATGAACATTATATTTGGATCTTGTTTGATGCGAGACGGTTATTCATTTAAATCAAAGAATAATGGTTGTTCTATTTATATGAGTAATATCTTTTATGGTCATGCACCCTTGAAGAGTGGTCTATTCTTATTGAATCTTGATAGTAGTAACACACATATTCATAATGCTGAAGCTAAAAGATGCAGAGTTGATAATGATAGTGCAACCTATTTGTGGCACTGTCATTTAGGTCATATCGGTGTAAAGCGCATGAAGAAACTCCATACTGATGGACTTTTGGAACCACTTGATTATGAATCACTTGGTACTTGCGAACCGTGCCTCATGGGCAAGATGACTAAAACGCCGTTCTCCGGTACTATGGAGAGAGCAACAGATTTGTTGGAAATCATACATACAGATGTATGTGGTCCGATGAATATTGAGGCTCGTGGAGGATATCGTTATTTTCTCACCTTAACAGATGACTTAAGCAGATATGGGTATATCTACTTAATGAAACATAAGTCTGAAATGTTTGAAAAGTTCAAAGAGTTTCAGAGTGAAGTTGAAAATCATCGTAACAAGAAAATAAAGTTTCTACGATCTGATCGTGGAGGAGAATATTTGAGTTACGAGTTTGGTGTACATTTGAAACAATGTGGAATAGTTTCGCAACTCACGCCACCCGGAACACCACAGCGTAATGGTGTGTCCGAACGTCGTAATCGTACTTTACTAGATATGGTGCGATCTATGATGTCTCTTACTGATTTACCACTATCGTTTTGGGGTTATGCTTTGGAGACGGCCGCATTCACGTTAAATAGGGCACCATCAAAATCCGTTGAGACGACGCCTTATGAACTATGGTTTTGCAAGAAACCAAAGTTGTCATTTCTGAAAGTTTGGGGCTGCGATGCTTATGTGAAAAAGCTTCAACCTGATAAGCTCGAACCCAAATCTGAGAAATGTGTCTTCATAGGATATCCAAAGGAGACTATTGGATACACCTTCTATCACATATCCGAAGGCAAGACTTTTGTTGCTAAGTTCAGAAACTTTCTGGAGAAGGAGTTTCTCTCGAAAGAAGTGAGTGGGAGGAAAGTAGAACTTGACGAGGTAACTGTACCTTCTCCCTTATTGGAAAGTAGTGCATCACAGAAAACTGTTTCTGTGACACCTACACCAATTAGTGAGGAAGCTAATGATAATGATCATGAAACTTCAGAACAAGATACTACTGAACCTCGTAGATCAACCAGAGTGAGATCCGCACCAGACTGGTACGGTAATCCTGTTCTGGAAGTCAAGCTACTAGATCATGATGAACCTACGAACTATGAAGAAGCGATGGTGAGCCCAGATTCCGCAAAATGGCTTGAAGCCATGAAATCTGAGATGGGATCCATGTATGAGAACAAAGTATGGACTTTGGTTGACTTGCCCAATAATCGGCAAGCAATTGAGAATAAATGGATCTTCAAGAAGAAGACTGACGCCGACGGTAATATTACTGTCTACAAAGCTCGACTTGTCGCAAAAGGGTTTCGGCAAGTTCAAGGGATTGACTATGATGAGACTTTCTCACCTGTAGCGATGCTTAAGTCTGTCCGAATCATGTTAGCAATTGCCGCATTTTATGATTATGAAATTTGGCAGATGGATGTCAAAACTGCATTCCTGAATGGATTTCTGGAAGAAGAGTTGTATATGATGCAACCGGAAGGTTTTGTCGATCCAAAGGGAGCTAACAAAGTGTGCAACCTCCAGCGATCCATTTATGGACTGGTGCAAGCCTCTCGGAGTTGGAATAAACGCTTTGATAGTTTGATCAAAGCATTTGGTTTTATACAGACTTTTGGAGAAGCCTGTATTTACAAGAAAGTGAGTGGGAGCTCTATAGCATTTCTGATATTATATGTGGATGACATATTACTGATTGGAAATGATATAGAATTTCTGGATAGCATAAAGGGATACTTGAATAAGAGTTTTTCAATGAAAGACCTCGGTGAAGCTGCTTACATATTAGGCATAAAGATCTATAGAGATAGATCAAGATGTTTAATTGGACTTTCACAAAGCACATACCTTGACAAGATTTTGAAGAAGTTCAAAATGGATCAAGCAAAGAAAGGGTTCTTGCCTGTGTTACAAGGTGTGAAGTTGAGTCAGACTCAATGCCCGACCACTGCAGAAGATAGAGAGAAAATGAAAGATGTTCCCTATGCCTCAGCCATAGGCTATATCATGTATGCAATGCTATGTACCAGACCTGATGTGTGCCTTGCTATAAGTCTAGCAGGGAGGTACCAAAGTAATCCAGGAGTGTATCACTAGACAGCGGTCAAGAACATCCTGAAGTACCTGAAAACGACTAAGGATATGTTTCTCGTATATGGAGGTGACAAAGAGCTAATCGTAAACGGTTACGTTGATGCAAGCTTTGACACTGATCCGGACGATTCTAAATCGCAAACCGGATACGTGTTTACATTAAACGGTGGAGCTGTCAGTTGGTGCAGTTCTAAACAGAGCGTCATGGCGAGATCTACGTGTGAAGCGGAATACATAGCTGCTTTGGAAGCAGCGAATGAAGGAGTCTGGATGAAGGAGTTAATTTCCGATCTAGGTGTCATACCTAGTGCATCGGGTCCAATGAAAATCTTTTGTGACAATACTGGTGCAATTGCCTTGGCGAAGGAATCCAGATTTCACAAGAGAACCAAGCACATCAAGAGACGCTTCAATTCCATCCGGGATCTAGTCCAGGTGGGAGACATAGAGATTTGCAAGATACATACGGATCTGAATGTTGCAGACCCGTTGACTAAGCCTCTTCCACGAGCAAAACATGATCAGCACCAAGGCTTCATGTGTGTTAGAATCATTACTGTGTAATCTAGATTATTGACTCTAGTGCAAGTGGGAGACTGAAGGAAATATGCCCTAGAGGCAATAAGAAAGTTATTATTTATTTCCTTATATCATGATAAAAGTTTATTATTCATGCTAGAATTGTATTAACCGGAAACATAATACATGTGTGAATACATAGACAAACAGAGTGTCACAAGTATGCCTCTACTTGACTAGCTCGTTAATCAAAGATGGTTATGTTTCCTAACCATGGACAAAGAGTTTTTATTTGATTAACGGGATCACATCATTAGTTGAATGATCTGATTGACATGACCCATTCCATTAGCTTAGCACCCGATCGTTTAGTATGTTGCTATTGCTTTCTTCATGACTTATACATGTTCTTATGACTATGAGATTATGCAACTCTCGTTTGCTAGAGGAACACTTTGTGTGCTACCAAACATCACAACGTAACTGGGTGATTATAAAGGAGCTCTACAGGTGTCTCCAAAGGTACATGTTGGGTTGGCGTATTTCGAGACTAGGATTTGTCACTCCGATTGTCGGAGAGGTATCTCTGGGCCCTCTCGGTAATGCACATCACTTAAGCCTTGCAAGCATTGCAACTAATGAGTTAGTTGCGGGATGATGTATTATGGTACGAGTAAAGAGACTTGCCGGTAACGAGATTGAACTAGGTATGGGATGCCGACGATCGAATCTCGGGCAAGTAACATACCGATGACAAAGGGAACAACGTATGTTGTTATGCGGTCTGACTGATAAAAGATCTTCGTAGAATATGTAGGAGCCAATATGAGCATCCAGGTTCCGCTATTGGTTATTGACCGGAGACGTGTCTCGGTCATGTCTACATTGTTCTTGAACCTGTAGGGTCCGCACGCTTAAGGTTACGATGACAGTTATATTATGAGTTTATGCATTTTGATGTACCGAAGGTTGTTCGGAGTCCCGGATGTGATCACGGACATGACGAGGAGTATCGAAATGGTCGAGACATAAAGATTGATATATTGGAAGCCTATGTTTGGATATCGGAAGTGTTCCGGGTGAAATTGGGATTTTACCGGAGTGCCGGGAGGTTACCGGAACCCCCCGGGACGTATATGGGCCTTAGTGGGCCTTAGTGGAAGAGAGGAGAGGTGGACAGAGATGGGCCGCGCGCCCCTCCCCCCTTGGTCCGAATTGGACAAGGAGAGGGGGCCGGCCCCCCTGCCTCCTCTCTCTCCTCTTTCCACCCCCCCCCTCCACAAATCCTATTCCAACTAGGAAAGGGGGGAGTCCTACTCCCAGAGGGAGTAGGACTCCTCCTGGCGCGCCTCTCCTGGCCGGCCGGCCCCCCTCCCTTGAACCTTTATATACGGAGGCAAGGGCACCCCCTAGAGACACAAGTTGATCCACGTGATCATATTCTTAGCCGTGTGCGGTGCCCCCTTCCACCATAGTCCTCGATAATATTGTAGCGGTGCTTAGGCGAAGCCCTACGACAACAGTACATCAAGATCGTCACCACGCCGTCGTGCTGACGGAACTCTTCCCCGACACTTTGCTGGATCGGAGTCCGGGGATCGTCATCGAGCTGAACGTGTGCTAGAACTCGGAGGTGCCGTAGATTCGGTGCTTGATTGGTCGGGCCGTGAAGACGTACGACTACATCAACCAAGTTAACGCTTCCGTTGTCGATCTACAATGGTACGTAGATCACACTCTCCCCCTCTCGTTGCTATGCATCACCATGATCTTGCGTGTGCGTAGGAATTTTTTTGAAATTACTACGAAACCCAACAATTATGAAGCTGGTCTCTTGACCCAGACTATCCAGAAGAAGGAAATGACAAGGACTTAAGGATGATCAGGTGCCGGCTTACAAGAATATTTAACCCGGAGCACAACCTATCAAATTTGTTCTTGAATTATTTTGCAGGATCACTTTAACATGGATAAATCAAAATTAAACTGGGGGCTAATGTTGGTGATATACCCCGCGATATGACCCGGCCGGATATATGACCCTGCCGGACTTGGTGACTCACTGGCGACCCGCCCGGACCTGGCGGTTTACAGTGACCCGCCTGAATATTACAACTCACTGGTGACCCGGCAGACGAGTCAGACGGATGACAAGGCCCAAGGCCCAGTAGGCCGGTTCATGTGATGGTGGGCCGGCTTAAGAGGAAAGTCATAAGGAATATTCTCCTACAAAGGAAGCAAGACTAGGACTCCACTTGTAATAGAGTAATCCTAATCCTATTAGGACTAGTCATGTAACTTGCCCCTTCAACTTATATAAGGAGGGGGCAGGGCACCCCAAAGAGGGAAGGAAATAATCTGTAAGGCTAGACATAACTAGGAGAGCCGGTTTACGGCGACTCCCTCGTGATGATAATGAGACCTAGCCACAAACAGCATGTAGGGTTGTTACCGGATGCTGTTTCCCGGGGCCCGAAGCTTTCTAAACCCTTGTCTTGTGTTGCGTCTCTCGATTCCGCTCAATCCCTCTCAAGCTACCACATAGATGCGTTGGCCTCACGACTAAGTCCTCACACTAGGACATCTGCAGCTCTATCCAGTCATTGATGAAATCCACCAACGCTTGAGACTTGATGGTTGTGCGAGGCATATATTTCAAACCGTGAGGACCAAGTTCAATAGCCCACTTGGCTACCCGACCTGGGCTTCCCTATTCTAAATGATATCCCCTAAAGGAGCAGAACTAACCACAGTGATAGGATGACCTAGAAAATATTGCTTAAGCTTCCTACTGGCCATGAACACCCCATATACAAGCTTTTGTCAGTGCGGATATCTCTACTTGGACTCAATAAGCACCTCAGTGATGTAGTAAACCATCCTTTGAACCGGATATTCCTTGCCTGCCTCCTTCCTTTCTACCACAATGGCTACACTGACCACCCGGCTATTAGCAGCCACATATAACAACAAAGGCTCTTTATCAACCGGAGAAGCCAGAATAGGCAGCTCAGCCAGCTGTTTCTTCAAGTTCTCAAATGCTTGATTAGCGGCATCACTCCAGACAAAATTATCCATCTTTTTCATCATCTGATACAGAGGGATTGCCTTCTCACCCAACCGGCTTATGAACCGGCTTAATGCTGCAATACGACCCGCCAGACGTTGCACATCATTGACACACGCCGGCTTAGCCAGAGAGGTGATGGCTTTGATCTTCTCCGGATTAGCTTCAATGCCCCTGTTAGACACCAAAAAACCCAAGAGCTTGCCTACCGGCACACCAAAAACACACTTGGTTGGGTTAAGCATCATCTTATAAACCCAGAGATTATCAAATGTTTCCTTCAAATCATCTATCAATGTCTCCTTCTCTCTGGACTTCACCACAATATCATCCACATAAGCATGAACGTTGCGCCCAATTTGATCATGAAGGTAATTTTGCACACATCTCTCATAAGTTGCCTGGGCACTCCTGAGCCCAAATGGCATAGACACATAGCAGAAGGATCCAAAGGGAGTTACGAAAGTCGCCTTCTCCTGGTCCTTAACTGCCATCTTGATCTGATGATAACCAGAATAAGCATCCAAAAAACTCAAACGCTCACAACCCATCGTAGCATCGATAATCTGATCAATACGAGGGAGAGCAAAAGGATCAGTCGGACAAGCTTTGCTTAAATCTGTGTAGTCCACACACATACGCCAAGTGTCGTTCTTCTTAAGTACCAGCACTGGGTTAGCCAACCACTCGGGATGGAAGACTTCGACGATAAACCCAGCTGCCAAGAGCCGGGCCACTTCCTCTCCAATGGCCTTCCGCCTCTCCTCGTTAAACCGACGAAGAAACTGCTTAACCAGCTTAAATTTTGGATCAACATTAAGAGTGTTCTCAGCGAGTTCTCTCGGTACACCCGGTATGTCTGAAGGCTTCCATGCAAAGATGTCCCGGTTCTCACGGATGAACTCGATGAGCGCGCTTTCTCATTTCGGATCCATATTAGCACTGATACTGAATTGCTTGGATGAATCTCCAAGAATAAAATCAACCATCTTAGTATCATCTGCCGATTTAAACTTCAAAACCGGATCATGCTCTGTAGTTGGCTTTTTCAAAGATGGCATATCTGTCGGATCAACATTGTCCTTATAGAATTTTAACTCCTCCGTTGCACAAACCGACTCAGCATAGGTCGCATCCCCTTCTTCACATTCCAGAGCTATCTTACGTTTCCTATGCACTGTAATGGTTCCCTTGTGACCCGGTATCTTGAGCTGCAGATACACGTAACAAGGTCGTGCCATGAACTTGGCATAAGCCGGCCTTCCAAACAGAGCGTGATATGGACTATGGATCTTGACCACTTCAAAGGTCAATGTCTCTGACCTAGAGTCATGATCATCTCCAAAAACAACTTCCAGAGCTATCTTACCAACTAGATATGCCGACTTACGAGGCACCACGCCATGGAAAACAGTGTTTGACGACTTGAGATTTTTATCAGTCAATCCCATGTGACGGAAAGTTTCATAATAAAGGATATTGATGTTGCTCCCTCCGTCCATGAGTACCTTGGTAAACTTATACCCTCCAACCTGAGGTGCGACCACCAAAGACAAATGACCCGGATTATCAACCTGGGGCGGGTGATCTTCCCGACTCCACACGATGGGCTGCTCAGACCAACGCAGATAACGAGGAATTGTCGGCTCAACAGCATTGACTGACCTCCTATGAAGCTTCTGATCATGCTTACATAAGCTAGTGGTAAAGACATGATATTGCCCATTGTTCAACTGCTTCGGGTTGCTCTGATAACCAGATTGTTGCTGATGTTGACCCCCATGATTACTCTGCTGATTGTAACCACCCTGGTTGCTGTGATTACCTTGATTTCCTTGAAAAGATCTGAATGTTGCAGACCCGTTGACTAAGCCTCTCTCACGAGCAAAACATGATCAGCACCAAGACTTCATGAGTGTTAGAATCATTACAATGTAATCTAGATTATTGACTCTAGTGCAAGTGGGAGACTGAAGGAAATATGCCCTAGAGGCAATAATAAAGTTGTTATTTATATTTCCTTATATCATGATAAATGTTTATTATTCATGCTAGAATTGTATTAACCGGAAACTTAGTACATGTGTGAATACATAGACAAACGGAGTGTCACTAGTTTGCCTCTACTTAACTAGCTCGTTGAATCAATGATGGTTATGTTTCCTAACCATAGACATGAGTTCTCACTTGATTAACGGATCACATCATTAGATAATGATGTGATTGACTTGACCCATCCATTAGCTTAGCACGATGATCGTTTAGTTTGTTGCTAATGCTTTCTCCATAACTATACATGTTCCTATGACTATGAGATCATGCAACTCCCGAATACCGGAGGAACACTTTGTGTGCTACCAAACGTCACAACGTAACTGGGTGATTATAAAGGTTCTCTACAGGTGTCTCCGATGGTGTTTGTTGAGTTGGCATGGATCAAGATTAGGATTTGTCACTCCAATTGTCAGAGAGGTATCTCTGGGTCCTCTCGGTAATGTACATCACTATAAGCCTTGCAAGCAATGTAGCTAATGAGTTAGTTACGAGATGTAACATTACGGAACGAGTAAAGAGACTTGCCAGTAACGAGATTGAACTAGGTAGTGGGATACCGACGATCGAATCTCGGGCTAGTAACATACCGATGACGAAGGGAACAACGTATACCGTTATGCGGTTTGACCGATAAAGATCTTCGTAGAATATGTAGGAACCAATATGAGCATCCAGGTTCCGCTATTGGTTATTGACCGGAGACATGTCTCGGTCATGTCTACATAGTTCTCGAACCTGTAGGGTCCGCACGCTTAACACTCGGTGACAATCGGTATTATGAGTTTATGTGTTTCGATGTACCGAAGGTAGTTCGGAGTCCCGGATTTGATCACAGACATGACGAGGAGTCTCGAAATGGTCGAGACGTAAAGATCGATATATTGGAAGCCTATGTTTGGACATCGGATTGGTTCCGGGTGAAATCGGGAGTATATCGGAGTACCGGGAGGTTACCGGAAACCCCCGGGAGGTATATGGGCCTTATTGGGCCTTAGTGGAAGAGAGGAGAAAGAAGCAAAGGAGGGGGCGCCCCCCCCCCCCCCCAAGCCCAATCCGAATTGGGAGGGGGGCCGGGCCCCCTTTCCTTCCTTCTTCCCTCTCCTTCCTTCTCTCCTAGAACCAACAAAGGGAAGGGGGGAATCCTACTCCCGGTGGGAGTAGGACTCCTTGGGGCGCGCCTAGAGAGGCCGGCCCCCTTCCCCTCCTCCACTCCTTTATATACGGGGGAAGAAGGCACCCCATAGACACACAAGTTGATCATTGATCTTTAGCCGTGTGCGGTGCCCCCTCCACCATAATCCACCTCGGTAATATCGTAGTGGTGTTTAGGCGAAGCCCTGTTCCGGTAGCAACATCATCACCGTCATCACGCCGTCGTGCTGACGAAGCTCTCCCTTGAAGCTCTACTGGATCATGAGTTCGCGGGACGTCACCGAGCCGAACATATGCAGATCGCGGAGGTATCGTACCTTCGGTGCTAGATTGGTCAATCATGAAGACGTACGACTACATCAACCGCGTTGTCATAACACTTCCGTTTATGGTCTACGAGGGTATGTAGACGATACTCTCCCCTTTCGTTGTTATGCATCGCCATGATCTTGCGTGTGCATAGGATTTTTTTTTTTTGAAATTATTGTGTTCCCCAACAGTTTCGTCGTAGTTCTTGGATTTTGGATTCAAAGCATTCTAATGTAATAGTTGGTAGAGAGAGAGGGAGAGAGAGAGAGATAGGGAGAGAGAGGGAGATTGCACGATGACGCTAGGTATGGGCAAGGAGGCCCTCAATGGGGAACTGGCATCTGGTACTCAGTGGGCCAAGTATTTTTGTATTGCACTTCTTTCTTTGATTTCCCACCTTTGTATTTCTCCTCCCTCTCTCTTCAATAGCTGCCCCCACCATTATACTTCACATGCATGCATGACAACAATGTGGCAGAACCACTCTCTCTATGCCCTCGCACAATAAATCCAACCATTTCTTTCACCTTGGCTAATTTTAAACACCCATATCTTTTTAACCATATATTCATTTTTGAAACTTTTTTTTACATTTAAGCTCCTTACTCGTTTAAAATAAACTATTACACATGTCCAAATAATCAGTTTCACAATGATACGCTAGAATTTCACTTTCTGTTGTTACTCTTTCATAATTCAGAACCTACGTGTCACTTTTCATTGGCTTGTTTCACAAAAATCACATCTATTCAATTATATAATTTTGAAATAATGTATTGCACTCTTTAAAATAATCAATTTAACATTGAAACATTATAATTTCACTTTTTGTGGTTATAATTTCACAATTTAGAACCTGCATTTTACATTCACTGGCTTGTTTCACAAAACTCACATCTATTTCAATTACGCATTTTCTAAATAACATATTTCATTTTTTGAAATAATCAATTTCACCTTGATACATTATAATTTCACTTTTTATGGTTACTATTTCAAAATTCAGAACCTACATTTTACATTTCACTTTCCTGTTTCACAAAAATCACATCGATTTCATTTTGATATTTTTCAGATAACGTTTTCACTCTTTTGAAATGAAGTGTTACACATTTCAAAATAGTCTATTTTGAAAAGTTGACATTCCAATTTCATATTCTGGTTAAATATGTTTCTACTGAAATAGGTTGGCTTATCATGTATCTATTGAAATAGTTTTTTTTTCAATTATTTCTAGTGATGTAGGAAAATTGAAATTTAAACGTGTTTGAAATGTATCCAAGATTGGTCTTGTTTTAAAAGGCTTTGGCGCCAGGAGTTCAAATATTAAAAAAATCAAATAGGAACTTATGGTTTAAAGATATGGACGATTTAATTTAATAAAGACAAAATAAAAGGTTAGATTTAAGAGAGAGAGATAGAGAGAGGGGGGAGGGAAGAGCAAATTGTTACATTCCTGCCATGAATGCAAGGACAAATTATACATGAGGACCACTAGTTGTATTTGGTGATGTATATGTATTGTATAGCATAAAATGAAAATAAAGTGGTTCCAGCCGCACGCATCTTGACGCGCACAATGGATGGCGGGTTTCTTACCGGTAGGTAGTGTTAACGCGCAAAAAGAGTTTGTGGGGAGAGTGCACTTGCATGCAGAATCTTCAACCTCATGCCGAGAGAGAGGGAGGGAGAGAGAGAGACATCACTTGCACGCAAAATCTTTAACCTCAAGCTGGAATACTATAAATCGTTAAATACTTTTTTATTGATGATTTATCTTACAAAGCGTTAATCCAGTTAGCAGTCCGTTTACGTTGATGAGTTCATCTCGCCGAGAACTCAGAAAGTGGGTCGCTTGTTCCCAGGTTTGGACTAGTTGTCATGTTATGAGATGAGACACGCATGCGAAGATGGGCAGAGTGTCTACGTGCATCTATGCTATACTAGGCGTTTCTAATAAAAGGAGTAAGAAATATGTCTTATTTCTTAAAACCAACATAGTCGACATACCAACATCAGTGGGCAGCAATTGGAGGCGCGCTTGACGGCCGATTACACTGTGAAGGGCATGTCGAGCTAGATTATGTGACTTTCTACGACTCTCTTCTCTCTCGAGAAAAGTCAACAGAAGCTAATTTATCACTAAGGCCTTGTACAATGGGAGATGCTTAGGCAGGTGCTTAGAAAAATAAATCGAATTTTTCTAAAGCACCGGTGCCTATTTATATAGAAGAGACGCTTAGTTAAGCGTCTACCCTGCACAAATAAGCACCGGTGCTTAAGAAAATTTTGATTTATTTCTCTAAGCACCTCTCCTAAGCACCTCTCATTGTACAAGGCCTAATAGAACTGATTTTATTCTAGCCCGCGCCATTGACCACCATCACGCAACGGCGACGGCCACTCTAGCCCCGTCGGCCACCCCACCGTTGTGCTGTGTCCCGGCCAGCATGCTGCCGCCGCCTCCTGCCGAGCTGCCCACGGGACGTGTGCCGTGCATCCTCCCGTTGCCGCCCCCGTCCTCTCCTCGTTTCGATCTGGATCGGGATCCGTCACCGCCGCCGACGAAGCTGGCTTGCTCTGCCAAGGGATGTAGCGTGCTCAAGGCTGGTCCGGCGATGCCTCCAAGCGAGCCAGTTGTGCCCACGTTCGCGTCGCTCCCCGCGGCTGCTTCGACTCCGCAATCCACCTCCCCGGCTTCCGCCGCCGCTGTGCTGGCCTCGGCTGCCTTGGCCTCCCGCAGGGCCGACCCGACCATTGAAGGTTGCGCTCGCCACCTGCCAAGTTCCGTGACGACGGCCGCTACGGAGCCACTGCCCGTCGTCCCTCCAGCAACTACCAGTCTTCCTCTGCACCCGGCGCCTGTTCCAGATCGGGAGAAGATAGTTTGTGCCGCGGCGTCGGCCTAGTCGGACCTGCTGCTCGATGCTACCAGTACCCTCCACAACGCGTGTGTTGGGGTGAAGACGACCATGCCGGCCTCCCGTGGGGCAACATTAACCGCCCCCGTAGGCGCTGATTCTGGCGAGGCTCGAAGAACCAACGATGGCTGCAACGATGAGAATACACCAGAGAAGTTGGGCTCTCCTCTGCTTGGTCCGTCTTCAGCATCGGCATGCAACGACCTCTCTGCTGCTGCCGCCGCTCTTGTAGGCGGGGCGGATTGGGAGCATGTGGGTCGGGGGCGCCGTTCCGCCCGGCACACTCACCCTGAGCCGTCGAGGGAAGGTCTCGAGCGTAGCCTCGCCTTCAAGCGTTGGGCTCGAGGAAGGTGCTTTCGTCGCCTCGAGCGTGGCCACCAAGTCAGTGCATGCCGTGAGCCATTCAGATGCATTCGTTGTCGTCGCGCTGGTCATCGGGAAAGGTTTTGTCGTGCTCGCTCTCCAGTCAGTTGCGGTGGCTCTCCGGTCGCTTGCGCTCCTCGCCAGCAGAGCCGCTCCCCGCCCGTCCAGCCTTGTCCTCCGCTGACTAGGAGTTGGGCTGAGGTTGTAGATCACTCGTCGCTGTGTGTGTCGGTGCCGCCAAGGTCCCAACATGGGTGTTGCAAGGATTCCAGTGTCAACCCATCTTTGGTCTCTGCTTTGGAGTCACAATTTGCCCTGCTGCGCACGGAGCTCCTTCAGAAGGTTGAGCTACTCCGCACTGAGCTTCGCGACGCTCTTGCCAAGCTTGAGGTTGCGTCGGTTGTGCCTTTGCTGCATGAGCTCCAGGTTGTTTCCGTTGATGAGGATGCTGAATGTTTCTTTGGAGATTTTTCTCCTCGTGCTCTGGATGTGACACCGATTGTTCATGGGAGTGCGGTTATCAGCGAGGTCGTAGCTCCAATTCTGCAGATTATGCCTGAGTTACAGGAGCTTTGTGGGGAATCATCTATTGTGTTACCGATGGAGCTGAGCGCTTTGGAGTCCTTGGCGGTGGCCATGACACCCTCACTTCCACCGCCAGAGTCCCGTCAGCTGCCCGCCTTTGCAGATAGTGGAGACTTGGTTGGTTCTATCACTGCCTCATCTATGACCATTTGGCATGTGGTGTCTTTGAGTGGCGAGGTTGATGCGACAGGTGTGTTGGCACCTAACTCTGAGGCTATATCATGTGAGCAACTGGAGACGTCTGAGTCCATCGTGTCAGTGGTACCTATGACTGATGATGTTGAGGCGGTTGGTATGTTGGCGCCTGACCCTTCGGAGCCCAACCAGCCGCTCGCCTCTGTGGAGCGTGGAGGATCCGATGTTGCAGTCACCCGCCCGCAGGTGACCGTTGGGCAGGTTTCTGTGCGTGACAAGGTCAATGAGATTCTATTCGAGATAGAGCTTCACAGCTTGCTCAAACGTTTGGAGAGGGTGAGCCCTGGATCTGGCAAGGCGATAGTGGAGGAGGCTCTCAGGAGCAAAGGGAAGAAAAGTGATGCCACAGGAAAGACGTCCGCAGCTGCTTGAAGGATGGTTATCAGTCTCTTGGGTTGTCCTTATGGTCTGACTTGTCTTCGTGGATTTGGTGGTGAATGTGGTCTTCGGCCGAGCAGTGTGGGGGCTGGTGGACATTAGGTGTTGGGTATGGTTGTCAGGCGATCATGTGCTTATGGGTTGCATGTTATGTGAGTAGTCCACGTGTGGTTGGTCTGTATCGGTTTTTGCCCGGTTTTCCGTTAATTAACTGGGCAATTCTCTTCTCCTTAATTAATCGATGAGGCAAATCTTTTGCCTCCGTTTCGAAAAAAAATAGAACTGATTTTTCAACGGGAGACAACGTGTTGATTTTGGAGATGCCGCGTTGGTTTCTCTGGCAGCGGCAATGCTAGGTCCAGATACAGCGAAACAACAACCTACAAAAAGGCCCACCAGGGCTGCCCAAACTCTCGACGCACCACAACACAGGGTTCCCTAGGAGCTTTAGTGTTTTATATAGGTGATTTCACGAGCTAGATTACATCCTAAGTTAAACTTCCCCAACATTTTTTTGCCGAAAAACTTCTCTAAAATTGACAAGTCTATACAAAAAAGTGGGTGAGGAATTCGCCTGGGATGAAAACGTGAAAGCAACAGACAGAAGGAAAAGGTGAAATGAAAGCCTCCTCCTCACACTTGGTAGCTACTACAGTACTAGATTGTCGGCTTTGAGTGGCTTAGCAGCAACCTGGCAGGAGATTCAGAGAGCCCCTGGTCATACATGTCTTGTACGCATGGCTACCTAGCTTTGCGTAACGCAAGTATGGTAGACTGCTGCGCATGGCAAAACAATGGTCGCCCTGCCTGTACCAGGTGCAACAGGAATAGTTGGTAGGCTGAGCCGCTGCCCATGGCGACCATCGTCGGCTATATGTATATATACAGCTCGTACCATGAAGTCCATTCATCGTTCCACATGATACATCCTACAATTACGTCCGCAATTATCGCATCAATGCCTCGGGTCCTCTTCCTCGTTGCTTTGACCCTCGCCTTGGCAACCACGACGGCTGCCGCGCGGAGCCGGCAGATCCACCTGCGCTTCTACATGCACGACATCACCGGCGGCCCGGGCCAGACGGCGGTGCAGCTCGTGAAGGGGCCCGGCCCCGCGCACCCGTTCATGCCGGGCGCCCACTTCGGCGACACGACGGTGATCGACGACGCGCTGACGGAAGGCCCCAGCGCGGCATCGCGGGCCGTCGGTCGCGCGCAGGGGTCGTACATGCTGGCGGGACTCAAGGAGCCCGTGCTGATGGTGTCCATAACCGTGGCGCTCACGGGCGGCCCGTACAACGGCAGCACCATCGCTGTGGTGGGCCGGGACGACATCTCCGCGGCGGTCAGGGAGCTCGCGGTCGCCGGCGGCACGGGCGCGTTCCGGAAGGCGACGGGGCACGTTCTGTGGCGGACGGCCAGGATGGAGTCGCGCGATCACATGGTGCTGGAGCTGGACGTCTACGCGACCGTGCCGGCCGCTGTTGCTGCTCCGATCGACGGGCAGCGTGAGGCCGGCGTTTTGAATATTTAGTGAAGAAGGACAAAATTAAGCTGGGTTAGAATAAGCGCAATGTTTGAGTATTCTTTGTGTTCGTGATTCACACGCATATTGTTTCGAATTTTTTATCCGATTTTATTGTTTAAAATAAAGAAAAACAGAGTAAAGAAAGTGGTTTCTATTTCTTTGATTCATGCTCATAAAATTGATAAAGAAGCAGCTAATTCTAAGCCGACCAAAAAACACATTTAAATCTGAAACTTTGCAGGTCAACATCACAAAATTACTACCATGTGCAGTTCTTCTTTTGGATTTTTTTGGGCACAATAGAAATATATAGAATGATAAAAAATATTTTAGATTTATAACTTGACAAATTTATGTTGCATGCAAAAGCTGAATACATTTTATACACCGACTGGTACTTGTGTGGCGTTGACCTGCAAAGTTGGAGGTCAAATATTCTCTTGTTTGAGAGAGAGAAAATTCTAAATAAAAATAGCACGGATCTTGACGTAAAGCAGGATGATCCATACAGAAGGTGTAGCTGGAAAGCATAGAAAATCCACGCTCAACCAGCACCGCATGGTGCGACCCGGCGATGGTGTCCTGGTGCTGTGCTGGTAGTGACGGATCTGAAGAAGAGCATGTGGGAGAAGGCAACTCTGCGTCGAGCATGACCAGCTGGATGAGAGAACGAAGCTTCCATGCGCGGAAGATGAGGCAGAAAAGGAAGGCAATCCTGTGCCGGCCATGATTGAGGACTCGAGAAAGAAGATTCCATCTGTGGAAGACGCGGAAGAAGAGGTTTCGGCTATGTCTGTGAAGTAATAAGTACAGATCGCAGGCGTGGTGACCGTGATCACCCCCATGTCGGGCTGGGGAGCTCGTACCTGGACAGAAACCCAGCGAAATTAGGATCTCGCCGGAAAGGAAAGGGATGATCGGCTTCCGGCCAGAATGGGGCGTTGATGCAGGGAGTTGCCAGGAATGAATAATTCCCCGATCGACGTATTCCTTTCTCTATATAAACTCCAGGACATGCCTGAAACTTGAATCCCGTCGTTGACACCAGAAGAAAAGGAATAGCTTAGCTGCTTCTCACCATGGCTCCTCTCGGAAGTAACACTCGCCTGGCCTTGTGTTTGGTTGGCTCTCCTGCTCATGTCTACCACCCCCTCGTCCTGTCATGCAGCGGGTACGCTTCTCAGTTTCTCTCCGATCCACTCTCCCTTTGATGCACACAATTTTGGATGTGCTGCGTGCTGACACGCTTCATTGTTCATAGGTACAGCAGATGGTTCGCAGCAGTTGTGTGTAGCCCAGAAAGCCTGCAAGCCGAAGTAGTCCATAGAACCCTGGGGCAACTATGTCTGCAAGGTTTATTGCGGACACCAAGTTATGACGAGGATAAAAGCCACTGCACACCAGACGGTAGCGGCTTTTGCTGCTGCGAAAAGTAATGTAAGCATGCAGGTTTTCTAGCCGGCCATCGGAAGGATCCATGCTTGAAGATGGAGATTACCTCTTTAATTGGTTGGTCATGTGCTAGAACGATATTGAGCAGTGAGGAGAAGACTAGTTCATGCAGAAACAATCAGTAAAATGTAATGGTTATATCCTACTTATAATAAAAGTATTGTAATGGTAAATTTATATATATATATATATATATATATATATATATATATATATATATATATCCCTAATAATAAAGCACGGATTGGGTCTCCGGGTTCACCGTCGCGGCGTGTTTATACAAAAGTCCTTGAGTTTTTCTAGAATAAACCCGCAATCCTATTGCTAAGTCAACTCGGCGGTATGGGGAACAGAAAAAAAAGAAAAAAAAACACCCGGACGACGGGACGAGGCACGACCTTGCCTCCCATCTCAACTTCCAGCGCCCCGCCACCACCGGCCCCGCCCCTCCGCTGCGTGCCGCCACCACCTGCTCGCGCCGCGCGCCGCCCTGGTCGCAGCCATCGGCCTTGCATCGCCTCAACGTCCGACACCTGAATCTCGCAAGCTCGCAACACACCTGCTCCCTTGCCAAGTTTGTCCAGGCGGCCGCCATACTCGCTGCCATTGCCGACTTCCCCTGCGGCGCCAATCTCAAGAGCCCCGACAACTTCTCCGACAGCTTGATTCCGTGCATCTCGGCTACATTACTTCAAGGAGGAGGATGACGATGAGGCGTAGCTCCTGGACACGGCCGCCTGTCCCGGGGACGGCGGGGAGGTCTGCAGCGACGAGGCGGAAATTTAATTCGACCTCACCTCGGGTTGCCGGCCTCCCCAAGTTCCTGCTGCCGGCGGCCTCCCCAAGCTCCTGTCGGCCTCCTCCCCGAGCCCCAAACACGAACAAGGTACCGTGCTGCACACCTGAAAGTCACCCAACTACTCCCTGTAAGCCAAATCCCCTTTTGAAATTGAGCAGTTGAGCAAATTAACTAGGAAACCTTGACACATGCTTGCGTCTAGTAGCTCGATCTGCTGGTGCTAGGAGGGGATTACCATTAGAGGTAATTCGATTGGAAAGAATTCCTTCAGTCTGTAACCCAGTTTATGCCTCAAATAACACGTAGATCTATTGATTGATTCCTGACATCAACGCACTGAATGGGCTCAGAAACGGAGAAGTGCCATAGTGTAGTGTGGGGATCAGCCTTTCTGAAGATGCATAAGTCAACAATATTCTGTATTATTGGAGCTAGCTTTTCATCCATAAATTCTAAGGTCACTTTCCTTCTCTTTCTTTTCATCTGCAATTTTATGTAATGCGCGACCCCTTTCTTCAAAGTTGTTTGCTAATGTATGAGCCCAATCTAAAATTAATTAGGCTAATGGTGAGTGTTTTAGTTTCCTAGATGGTGATGCTTCTGTTATGGGAATGATGTGCTTTCTATTTTCATGTCTAGACTTGGTTTCATCTTTGTTCACAAGGTGAACTCCACTAAATCTGTAGATGTTTATACATTCACTGCCCACGCATATATATCCCACTCTGCTTTTTGCTGCACCTCCATGAATACAGAGCTCCTGTGGAAGCTTGGACAAAAGTAAGAAGTAAACCGCAGGCTTAAAATTGCAAGAAGCAACCTGCTTTGATTCAAATAATTTTGGCAGTCTGCCCATCTATTAGGAGAAATATGTGCCAATTAATTTCTACAGTATGCAGCCATGCTGTTTGATTGGTCAGAGTTTCTCTTAGTCTCTTCAGACTCCAATACAGTTGTTTTTCGTGGCCCAAAAACTGTTGCAAAGCAGATATAAGTGGTGATGTAGCCTAGAACAGAAAAACTAATCTGAAAATACCTTTCCTTGAGAAATTGGAAATGTCGCTTGGATTGGAAAAGCATAGCTAGATAATACTAATTAATTCCACCCTTGGCATGATCATATTCGTGTAGGCTGTCCTTTTGGTCTCCAAACATCGACAATCAATTTTTTTCATCTATAGATTATTGAGCATATGACGGGTATATGATGAAATACACGCGAGGCAGGAGTGTAGCGCCTGACGGTGGCCGCGTGTTTCTCCGCATCTACAAACAGGCTCCTGGATCAATCCGGCAAATACACAATACGTGCATGGCTCGATTGAGAGCTCCCGCACGTAAGTATAACCAAGTTCACGGTCAAGTTCGTCTATAACTACTTGAATTTTCTTTTCGGTTCCTCCTTATTGCATAAGAAGTTACTGAATAATTGTCTCTTCTTCTTTCAATCTCCTTAGCTTACATGCCAGATCACACTCCAACCAATACACGATGGAACATCCAGTGGAGAAGAAGGTGATCAGTTGGTTCATGCGGAGCAACTCTTCATGTTCAGTTCCTCAATACAGTTTCTACAGTGATTCGGGGCCGTTGTGTCAGCGGACAGCGCGGGCCAGTGATTCTCCAGGGGCTGGCGATGCCTCTCACCTATTCATCTCCATAGTCATGCCCAATCTTCTAGCTGTCATTCACCAGGCTCTTCATCGACCTCAGTACGACCCTACAAACCACCAGCATAGATAACCTATCTACTTCCTAGATATCCGTTCTACGTGCTATTAGTTAGTCTTCTCTATAATATGCATGTATGTCTTCTTTAAGGTTTTTGTTTTGTCGAAATTTGATCGTTCTAGGACAGGTTTGATCCTCTGTTAACCATTTCACTTAGACGAGCAAAGCTTATCTTACTTTTTCAAAGAACAAAATTATTTTACTTAATTACTTGGTTGAATACCAACATGTGCAGATATGCTTTGAGCAGACTCATGTACGTGTGTTCCTGGTCTGCAAGTGAAAGGTTCAGAGTCATCTGCTGCTTCTAGGAAATATTGCTTTCTAGAAGTGTACCGCGTAATCTAAGCAAATACCAGTATCCATAACCTGGCATGTACAAGGCTTCGAATACGAATGAATATGTTATATGCTGACATATAGTAGTTTAGGATGTAATGGTTTGGCATAGGAGTTTCTCAGTTTTGGTTTTATGTTGTGTTAACGGTTTTGCACAAACATAATCGCATAGCTCTGAATTTGGGTCCTCGGGATCAAAATATTACTGTTATAAACAATCTAATCATTTTCCTTTGGCAAGGAAGGTTCTTTGGTTATCATCAGTAGAAGCGGAGTTGGATTCGTTGACAAATGTTAATGATGGTCAAGGATTTTTCTCTCTCAACGATGCTTGATTGATCTTGTGGTGGCAGTTCTATCGTGTTTCACATGGCTGCATCTTACAGGTTTTGCCGCCTCGCTCTGCAGCCTTCAAGTTGTGGTTGTATGAAGGATGAACCTATGTCTCATTTTTTGAGGGTGAACATATGTACCATTTCCTTGCTTTAATAGTTTAATTATTGGAAAAATTAGTATATGTTCAAATTATTCATCTTTGACATCAAGCAAAAACTTTTTTGAAATCCTTTGAAGACTACACGAAATAGCTTCAGAGTGTTCATCATAAACATGTACCTATTTGAAGATCTTATATTAAGTAGTCCTCGATATATTCAGTGGTGTGCTTGCAAAATCATCTGATATGTCATGCTATGCTGCATCTACTTCCCATTATTTTCGGCTTACATATTAGTAATACTTTGTGGATCCTAAGAAATGGTACTATGCGGAGAAGCATCAAACACTATATATTGCCTAACTTTTCGTTTCTTTTTTTACTTGTAAAGGAATTACCTTAGATAAATATATGATCCATCACCTTTAAAATAAGGTTAGTAACCGATATTTTCTCCCGTTGCAACGCACGGGCCCTTTTTGCTAGATAAATATATATATATAGACATATATATATATATATATATATATATATATATATATATATATATATATATATATATATATATATATATATATGATCACCATGAAGCACCGGAGTAAATCATAAGTGGGAATAAAGATGCAAATCAGGAGGAAAAAATAAAGAGTGGCGGTAGGACGATTCATGACCATTGAAAAAGTTAGCAGGAAAAAATAACTCAAATGCACATGGTTATTAAATAGCAAGCGAAAAAAAATATAAACAACCTCTATAAATTCAAGGTTTAAAAGAGACTTCCCTCGGTTGGCTTCTTCCATATGAAGAGGAGCCTATGCAGTCGCTTTGTATGCAAACTGCATGTGCTGCTGTCGGTTGGGATGGGAGTTATTTTCTCTCTCCCCTGTTCCAGTTCTTAAAGCTTTGAAATTTAAATTCTGAAAAGCAAAATCTCAAAAGTTAAAAAAATAGTAAATGTTCAATTTTTTTGTAAGTTTATGTTCCCCAAACTTTCATCCATTTTCACCCGTTCCTGCCATGCTTGCGAGTAAGATGGCCCCTTTTCCATGATGCAAAATCTTCCATCCCATGAAATTCGTCATGACTTCATCTCAAAATTAACGACTTATCAAATTAACATCATCACCTTAATTGTCAAATCTAATTTTTTTTGGTAACTTATCTCACAAGTCGTTAATTTGATAAGAGGTTTTTTTTGGTCATGAGTTCATCTTGGCGTGGGCATGAAATTCATATATTTGATGAGAAAAAAAATGTTGCCACTAGCTTTTAGGTGATGTCATTGTAGTTGTGATAGTTACGAGTATACAAAACTAGAGAGGTGGTATTCAAGTGTTAAAAACAAGTAAGAACTGGTATCAACACGTACATGTATCATAACGTTAGTCTTACATTTGTGTACATTGATGTTCACTAACCTGGCAACAAAGTTAATATAATGTAGCAAATAAGTACTTAATAACCTTTTTGACTAGCACTCCCTCTGTTTCTAAATATAAGCCCTTTAGACATTTTAATTAGGACTACATATGGATGTATATAGACATATTTTAGAGTGTAGATTCACTCATTTTGCTCTGTACATAGTCCATATTAAAATCTGTAAAAGGTCTTATATTTAGAAACGAAGAGAGTAATAGTTAATAACTTGACAAGTAAATACAATAATCTATATCTATACCAGTATAAAAAGATACAAGGGGTGGATCCAATTAATCTTGACCATTAAACCATGCCAATCCAACGATTGCTTCAATGGTGAGCGCAAAATATGTTTAACATGAAATTAATATCATAGCAAATATCAATCTATGTGCTAATCACATAATTACGTGTAATTGATGTCATACCTAATATAAACATGAATTCATTCCTGATATAAATATGCAATTAACACACAATTAATATCCTACCTAATATAAATGTGCATTTATTTCTCTTTCTAATATTAACGTGTGTTGCACCTACACATTTACTGGAGTAGTATGGTAAAATAGATGAAAAAGTTGCCCAAACATAACAACATGGGATCTTATTTCAAATATCTCATCTCAACAATGCCAATGGTGAAAATAGATCATCAATTGGATTACCAGTATGAGAGATAAACATTTTAAAAATTCAAACATTGAAAGTCTTTGCTAATGCCATGCTTAGACTTTTCTAAATGCATGTGTGCATATGCAAAAATGGGGAGAGTGAAGGTTTCACACCATACGACCTAGGTGCAACGCCATTGCCCGCTCCAATAACAAGGGAGAACCAACCAATTGTTGGGTGGATAGGAGGGTGAATTATGCCAGCCTACCAAAGAAAGAACCCCAAGTTTAGCGCCTTTCTTTATCTTGTTAAGATAGATTATTTTTTAGTGAGAGACGGGTGCTCCCATAGATGACGAGGCGCCTCATCAATCTTGATGCTCGTTAGCATCGATCTTTAATAGACTACATATGAGGATACGCATGGGATGATGGTGTGTATGTGTGTGCGCATTTATACTATACTAGGTGTTTTCTAACAAAAGTAAGAAATATATCTTAATTAAACAAAAGGAAATTGCACTTCAATCTGATAGAAAAACTAACGGTCGTTCTTTTCAAGCGCAACGAGCTAGCCACACTACGGGGAAAAAAGGCGAGTACCCAATACACTCGACTTATGCTGGAAAAAACTCGGTTTATATATAAGCTGAGTAAAACTTTCGGCTGACTAAGGACCGACTTGTAAGGTATAAATCGAGAGCCATGGACCAAACTCTCACCTCTAGTTATCATCTCTTATATATAAGCCGAGTACTTATAAGTGGCTCACGGGTCAATAAAGTAACATCACGGCATATCTTACATGTTGCGACACATACACAACACTCACCTCTAGTTATAATGCGTGAAATTTTTATAATGATTTAAGCGAAAGGATGGAAATTTTTTGAAAGTTACATATTTTAAATATATGACCCGTTTTTAATATTATTTGAACACTTTTAAGATGAAAAAATTTCCTTTTAAAAACATATGCTTCTTTAAAAAATCATGAACATATTGTGAAGTACATGAACACTTTTTAAATATTGTGGATTTATTTTGAATGTACGAACACTTTTTAAACTACTTGAATATTTTCTAAAAAATGTGCAATTTTTTTGAAGTACATGATTTTTTAATGTGCGGACACTTTTTATGACCAGATTATATATAGTGTTTTTGCGTGCATGGCTTACATATGCATATCTTTTTTCCGATGTAGTAGTTTAATCATTGGCCACTTTAGAGAAAGGTCAATTGTGATAGTCGTGTGCACAAGATGGGGTAAATATGTATGACATAAGTATTTTGGTGACAGTAAGAGAAAGTAAAATAATTGTATTTGCGCACGAAGGATAAAAGGATAGTTGTCTGTGTGATGTGTTGGAGGTGAAAGAAATATATTTATCAACTATATGGCATCTGAATTAATGCAATACTCCATCTTATTACTTAATACCTCACGATGCATGTTTTGGTACGGTCTTTGGGTGGAGTATTAGTTATAGATGAGTTGGTTATTTAACCGGTCTAAGATTCATGGATGTGTTGCCTATGCAATATCATCGCACCATATCATATGATTTTTCATATTTTTATTTCTCATTCATTACACATAGCTACACTTATATTTGTATGATCTTACAACTTTGACAGATGCTACTAGTGAACAATGTTGCACTTTTATTTTTACATGAAGTAAACAATGTACGGTCTTTTATTTTGACAGATGCTACTAGTGAACACTTATATTTGTACGATCCCAGTCCAATTTTCGTCATAAAAACAATCACCATTTTACTTTTACATGCACTTTTATTTTTTGCAATTAATTATTCTAAACATACAAAGGCACTTCCAACCATATAATATGCTCATATCTTGTTGCAACTAGCAAAACTAGTGAAATTGACAAACTCGTTGTAATTGTTAGGAGCAGAGGAAGCTATAATTTTTTTTGTAGGGTTGGTCATTTAACCTGATAATGTTGATTCTAGGGATTAATAACCGTGGTTTCTTAACCGGGGGAAACTTACCACTTGCTTCAAACCCTTTCACTTGGGGGGCGGGCAACTTTGCTACCAAGAGTGTGACGCCCCCGATTTGACCATACACTAATCATAAACACAAACGTGTATGATCAAGATCAGGGACTCACGGGAAGATATCACAACACAACTCTACAAATAAAATAAGTCATACAACCATCATATTACAAGCCAGGGGCCTCGAGGGCTCGAATACAAGAGCTCGATCATAGATGAGTCAGCGGAAGCAACAATATCTGAGTACAAACATAAGTTAAACAAGTTTGCCTTAAAAAGGCTCGCATAAACTGAGATACAGATCGAAAGAGGCGCAGGCCTCCTGCCTGGGATCCTCCTAAACTACTCCTGGTCGTCGTCAGCGGGCTGCACGTAGTAGTAGGCACCCCGCCCCCCCCCCCCCCGAGTAGTAGTAGTCGTCGTCGACGGTGGCGTCTGGCTCCTGGGCTCCAACGTCTGGTCGCAACAATCGGATATAGGAAAGGGGAAAAAGGGGGAGAAAAGCAACCGTGAGTACTCATCAAAGTACTCGCAAGCAAGGAGCTACACTACATATGTATGCATTGGTATCAAATGGAATAAGGCTATCATATGTGGACTGAACTGCAGAATGCCGGAATAAGAGGGGGGAGCTAGTCCTTTCGAAGACTACGCTTCTGGTAATCTCCATCTTGCAGCAGAAGAAGAGAGTAGATGGTAAGTTCACCAAGTAACATCGCATAGCATAATCCTAAGCGATGATCCTCCCCTCGTCGCCCAGTGAGAGAGCGACCACCGGTTGTATCTGGCACTTGGAAGGGTGTGTTTTATTAAGTATCCGGTTCTAGTTGTCATAAGGTCGAGGTACAACTCCGGGTCGTCCTTTTACCGAGGGACACGGCTATTCGAATAGATTAACTTTCCTGCAGGGGTGCACCACATAATCCAACACGCTCGATCCTATTTGGCCGAACACACTTTTCTGGGTCATGCCCGGCCTCGGAAGATCAACACGTCGCAGCCCTATCTAGGCACAACAGAGAGGTCAGCACGCCGGTCTAAATCCTATGGCGCAGGGGTCTGGGCCCATCGCCTTTTGCACACCTGCACGTTGCGAACGCGGCCGGAAGCAGACCTAGCCTAACAGGCGTTCCAGTCCAATCCGGCGCGCGCCACTCAGTCACTGACGTCACGAAGGCTTCGGCTAATACCACGACGTCGAGTGCCCATAACTGTCCCCACGTAGATGGTTAGTGCGTATAGGCCAGTAGCCAGACTCAGATCAAATATCAAGATCTCGTTAAACGTGTTATCTTGAAGACACCGCGAACGCCGACCAGGGCCAGGCCCACCTCTCTCCTAGGTGGTCTCAACCTGCCCTGTCGCTCCGCCACAAAGATCCACCCAGAGGGCCGTCGGGACAAAGGTCCTTTCAGCCCCCAATCCGTGAATCACTCGCGGGTACTCCTCGAGCCAACCCGACTTTAGTCATCACATGTATCATGCATAAAGTATAGTTATATACCCGTGATCAACTCTCGAGTGATCACGGCCCGATAGTATAGCATGGCGGACGGACAAGAATGTATGGCCATTGATGGATTACTAGCAACCTATACTAAGCATGTAGGATTACAGATAAGGTATCAACAGTAGTAGCAACAATGACAGGCTATGCATCAGGATAGGATTAACGGAAAGCAGTAACATGCTACACTACTCTAATGCAAGCAGTATAGAGGAGAGTAGGCGATATCTGGTGATCAAGGGGGGGGGCTTGCCTGGTTGCTCTGGCAAGAAAGAGGGATCGTCGTCGATGTAGCCGATCACAGGGGGTATCAGCAACGGTCTCGGAGCCTACCGGAAAGAAGTAACAGAGGGGGAACACAATAAATAACAGAGCAATCAAATGTAACACAAAGCAAGACGCGGCAATACGTTGTGCTAGGGGTGACATAACGCAGGGATGTGTGATATGAGCGAAGGGGGGAAACATCCGGGAAAGTATCCCCGATGTTTCGCGTTTTCAGACAAATGAACCGGTGGGGGAAATTTGCGTGTTCGCTATGCTAGGGATGCGTGGCGGACGAACGGACTGCGTATCCGGATTCGTCTCGTCGTTCTGAGCAACTTTCATGTATAAAACATTTTCATCCGAGTTACGGTTTAATTCCAAAATTTTAACAATATTCTAGAATTTTGAGTTTAATTTAAATCCAAATTGACCAAGTCAATGTGACTAGTCAAAAGGAGAGGTGGTGGCCCATATGACACTGATTTAATAATTTCCAAAATATTTATCTAATCTATTTAGATGGGACCCACTTGTCATTTGCTAAAAGGGCTAATTAGCACTAAACTAATCCTAAGCTAAACATAGCCTAATTAAAGGGCCGGCCATTAGTGGACAGAGTCCAGCCGGCCACACACGCACTACACACACGCGCGCTGTGTACACACAACACACATATATACACAACACACGCATACAGTGCTAGGGGTTAATTCTGTTCTCTATTTAGAAAAGATAGCATTTTATGATTTTCATAGGAATTAATCCATGCATCAAATTGATTTGGTCCAATGGAAACATTTGAGCTTTGACAAGTGTATTACCTAGAAATATTATTCTTACTCCTGTTAACACTTGTTTAGCCGCAGTTTAGGGGCTGTCCAGATGGCTAATCAATGTAGAATTAGAAAAGCTAGCTCTAGTAGCAGCTACAATTACTAGCAGCAGTTCAGTAAGCAACGGCTATGCGCGGCACGGGCGTGGCGCAATGCAGCAGTAGTTGCAGGCGGCGGCGAGACGTGTGACCAGCGTCGAGCGGGGCGAGCGGGCCTGATGCGACTGCGGGCGAAGGCGGCCGACGCAAGGAGCTGGTGCGGGCGACGGAGCACTGGCCAGCGCGGAGCTGCAGCAGGCAGCGACAGCAGGAGAAGGCGGGCGCGGACAATGGGTAGGCGGCAGCAGGTAGGCCGGGAGCGGCGACTAGCGGCGGGTGCGGGCCGGCATGGCCAGGCGCCGGAGGGCCCACGCGGAGCGCCGCCAAGGGGGCTGTAGACGGAGCGCGGCTGAAGGCGGCGGGCGTGTGCGCGTGCAACGCGGCCCGCGGCAGAGGACGCCGGGCGAGGTTGCGGAGGAGGAGGGGCTCGGGCGCGGCCATGGCCAGGTAGGCGCGGCGGGGGCCGGGGCGCGCGTCACGCGACGGAGCAGAGCACAACGCGGTCGGCGCGCGGGGTAGGTGTGGAGGCGAGGCAGGGACGAGGTGGCCGCGAGGAGCACGAGCTCGGGCGGCGGCGGGGTGTTCACGGATGACGACGGCCATCGGCGCAAGAAACGGAAGAGGAGGAAGGTGCTCACCGCGGGGCACAAGGTGGCCCTTCGACGGCTTAGTAGCTGGAGGGCGGTGCCGGAGCCATGGAAGACGACGGCGACCGTAGCGGACGGAGGTGATGGCCGACGTGGAGGAGCGGCGTCGATCTCTACGTTGAGGCGGTCTTCTACTCGAGGTCGTGGTCGAGGAGGAAGCAGAGGTCGAGGTGACGGCGGACAACGACGGGGACGAGCGCGGTGGCTCCAGATCGGGGCGCCCACGACGAGGAGTGGACGGGGGCGCGATGGGGAAAAGTGAGGAGGGGGCTAGGGTTCGTGCGCCGCGGGGAGTAGATATAGGCAGGGGATCGCCGGATGGCCGCCACGGCGACGGACGGTGCCGTGGCAGGCATCGGCGCGGCCACGGCGTAGTGAACAGGGGAGGAGGATTAGTGAGCGCGGGTGGGCTACCTGGTAGCGGCCAGCTGGGCCACCAGGCCCAATGGGGGGGGGGTCTTTTCTTTTTATTTTTATTTTTCTGTTTTAAAAGTTTTCTATTTTATTTTCTATATATATTGTTTTATTAAATATATTAATAGTACCTAAATTAGTGTTTCAAAAATATACCAGTGCCACAAAAAGTTTAAACCCCAAATAAAATAGTTTAACATTTTATAAATAATAAAGACATTTATTTAATTGCTTATGTCACTATTATATATACAAAAGGGCATTTAAATACTT
Organism: Triticum aestivum; assembly: GCF_018294505.1. Classification (NCBI taxonomy): domain Eukaryota; kingdom Viridiplantae; phylum Streptophyta; class Magnoliopsida; order Poales; family Poaceae; genus Triticum; species Triticum aestivum. The sequence goes on from NC_057809.1 coordinate 81,956,569, forward strand.
TGCAAAAGTGTTGGGTCACCACCATAATTAGTTATGGAATATTTTCCACACTTTGAACATTTTATTTTGCGTGTTTGAGAATTTTGAATTTGAATTTGGATCGCGATTTGGATCAACCAAGGATTATCAACAGTAAGAGTGGTGATGTGGCACCATTAACTTGGGATTACTGTAACTTAATTATCCGGACGTCACAAAGAGTGAATACCTAGAGCAACATTAGTGGTCTCTTCACATCCCCTCCATTGATGCATCAAGTTGTTTTTCTCATGCTTGTATCGGTTCATGGTGTCTTGGATCTAGCTTTGGTAGACTTTTTAGAGAATGATCTATAATTTTATTCAAACTTGACAAACATTGCAGATAAAATGGTTTAGGCCACATATCAGTGAAACTACAAAGTAACCCATGCAACTAAAATATAGAATGAATTTTCTTATAAACATATTCTCTGCGATATCAATCTTTGCAATGGGAGATTCTGCCAAGACTTCCGTAAAGAGACCGCAATCATATCAGAGTAGCAATACCTCCACTCAAATAATTGCATGAACACGACTACCTTCATAGCTTTCATAAACCCTCTTGAGTCACCCATACAAAAGGATGGGAAGTCATGAGAGTTGAACTTACTTGGGTCGCAAATGATCCCCTAGAGGTATAGGTCATCGGACCACGGGTTCTTCACTAAAATGCCAAAGAAGAATTTCAAAGTCAACTAATAAAGGCAACATAAAACACTGACACGAACTCATCAAATTCATATGAAAGAATATGCGAGAACATAAACCTAAGCCTACAACCTAGAAGGTCAAACGTACCAAACCTATAGAGACACAAACTTACTGGCTCCATATGGTGCCGATAAGACACCTCCATAGCAGGAGCACTAGAATACTGTTACTCTCAACAACATCATCACTCCACCAGGACCTTTATTATAAAACTATAATTATTATGCAAATTGAACTTATGAATACGCCTAGGAAGATCCAAAGCCCCCTGAACTCGGAGCTTGACGACTAGAGACAAGGGGGAGTGGACAATGTTTCCTCATGGTTGCCCTCCTCAAACCTAACTTCTCGTTCTCCATCCCCGTGATGTGATCCTCGAATGAGTATGCAGTGGCGGAGGCTGAGCGACCGAACTAGAGATCGACTAGCTTGTCTAAATTATGGATTGTTGTAATAGTGTTTTAGCCTTGTTTTTTTGCCGATTAGCAAGGCAACACTACTCATATTTAATCGATAGTCAAAGTTTTAGGAAGAGGAAGAAAAGTTCTCTAATAGATCTCTCTTCTCATGAGAGAAGGGAGCCCCTTTTATGCAAGTGACTTCTGTGCCACACAGCTCACAACTGACACCTTACAAGACCACACTGGCCTAACTGGGACCCAATACATGATCTATCAAGCTTTGGGGTTCAATGAATTCATTAGGGGGGGGGGGTCTGCCAATTTTTCTATGTTATGTCGGTTTCTTCATTTTTTTCTATTTATGTCTTTTCTTCCCTTCGTTTCCATTATCCTTTTTTACTCCTTTGTTTTATTTTGTTAAAAAATAACATATGAAGATTTTTTTCCTAAAAACATAAACTTTTTGAACACATGAACTTTTTAAGCTCGTGTTTTTCCTCTAAATACACAACATATCTCTCTGGATATATGAACTTTTAGTACATTTATTAATATTTTGTGTAAAACATGAATTTTTTCAAAAATAAGATGGTCATTTTTTAAATATATTTCAGTTTAACGTTTGTAGTACATAGCTTTTTCTAATCTTGGATTCATAGCACGGAAAAAAAGATGCACATAACTTAGAATGGACTGAAAAAAAGGAAATAACAGCACACTACCAAAAAAAACCGTGCACACGCATATGGGGCCGGCACAACACACCCGGTGGCAAATCTAAATGGTTGGTAGGATGGGTCTAGGCCACCCTGTGATTTCCCAATAGCCTTTATATCACAACATATAAGGGCCCATTGGGCTGGTTTTGCCACTTATCATTGCACTTTTTTCTTTTGAAATGTATCATTGCACATTTCAGTGATTCACTGCTATTCGGCATTTCCTAAACAGCGACCATGGTGCCCGTTACAGGCTGAATAGTAACAGGGTGGCCCATTATCAGTTTCTAATTAACAAGACAATGGGCCAGCCAGTTTCTAATTTCATGGACTCTATATCTTGAATTTTGTGCTAATTTTTGGAGGGTTTTTAGATGAATTTGAATAAAATCTCCGCACCTAGTCGGCCGTTTGAAAATTTCTTTGACCAACAGCACTAGTAGAAAACAGGGCTTTCGTCCAGGCCAGTTTAGCCCATTAGTCCCGGTTCAATCCAGAACCGGGACCAATGGAGCTATTTGCCCCGGTTCGTGAGCCCAGGGGGCCGGCCGGGCCACGTGGGCCATTGGTCCCGGTTCGTCCGGACCTTTTGGTCCCGGTTGGTGGGACGAACCGGGACCAATGGTCCTGGCTCCTGGCCCACCACTATTGGTCCCGGTTGGTGGCATGAACCGGGACCAAAGGGTTACCTTTAGTCCCGGTTCATGCCACCAACCGGGACTAAAGGGTTGGCCCTCGTTGCACCCAGCTTTTAGTCCCACCTCGCCAACAGAAGGGCGCCCACACCTGTTTATAAGCCCGTCCCTCTCTGTGTTGTTGATCTCCTCTCAAAGTGAAAATAGATGCACCTATAGAGGAAATTGGACCTAAATTTATAAATAGAAATTGATTATGAATTTATGTTTAATTTTCTTTATAAGTGCATCTATGTTCACTAACAGAGAAGTTTTTATTTTTTGTGACCTAAAAGAAAAAAGAAATCACCAAAAAACTGTAAGTATTTATTTCTAAGTAGAACTGAAAAAATAATGGCACTAGTAAAGTTAATCACAAACTTCAAATTCACACAAATTTCAAAGAATTCAATTTAACTATTCACACAAATTTCAAAGAATTAAAAAATAAAGCAAAAAACCAAAAGAAAATAATTAATGCAGAAAACAAAACAAAAAAACTGGAAAAAACTAAAAATAGCAACAATAAGTATTTTATTGTAAGTAGAAACAAAATAAAATGAATAAAGCAACAAAGAAAACAAAAAAAAGAGTTTCCAAATTTGAAACCAATGGCACTAACAGAAAGTTTATAATTTTTTTAAAACTAAAAGCAAAAAAAATTAAAAAATAAAGCAAAAAACCAAAAGAAAATAATTAATGCAGAAAACAAAACAAAAAACAGGAAAAAACTAAAAATAGCAACAATAAATATTTTAATGTAAGTAGAAACAAAATAAAATGAATAAAGCAACAAAGAAAACAAAAAAGAGTTTCCAAATTTGAAAACTAATGGCACTAACAGAAAGTTTATAATTTTTTTAAAACTAAAAGCAAAAAGAATTAAAAAATAAAGCAAAAAACCAAAGAAAATAAATAATGCAGAAAACAGAACAAAAAACTGAAAAAAATAAAAATAGCAACAATAAGTATTTTGTTGTAAGTAGAAACAAAATAAAATAAATAAAGCAACAAAGAAAACAAAAAAGAGTTTTCAGATTTGAAAACTAATGGCACTAACAGAAAGTTTATAATTTTTCTAAAACTAAAAGCAAAAAGAATTAAAAAATAAAGCAAAAAACCAAAAGAAGAATAAACCAAAACCAAAATAAACTAAATAAAGCAACAAATAAAACAAAAAACAAGAAAAATGCCACCTACTGGGCGCCCACGGCCTGAATACGACTAGAAACCCTATGGGCCAGGATTCAGGCCCGTGGAAGGCCCAGTAGGCCCACAGGCACAGATGGCAGAGTTAGGCCCGAAAGCCTGCTTTAGAGAGGAGCTCGAGAGGGGAGCCGCACCGCACCTTATAAACTGGTGCGGCTCCCTCTCAACTAGCGAGGTGGGACTAAACATTTGGCGCGTGGCAACACAAGGCCTTTGGTCCCGGTTGGTGGCACCAACCGGAACTAAAGGGGGCCTTTGGTCCCGGTTGGTGGCACCAACCGGGACTAATGCCCCCCTTTAGTCCCGGTTGGTGCCACCAACCGGGACCAAAGGCCGCCGCTTCCCGCCCTTTGGGCTGCTGAAAATTGGCCTTTGGTCCCGGTTGGTGGCGCCAACCGGGACTAAAGGGGGGAATTAGTCCTGGTTGGTGCCACCAACCGGGACTAATGCCCTTGCTATATAACCAGGACTTGTGAAAATTTCACATCTCCCTCGCCTCCCTAGCCAGTTGCCCCCGCCGCCAGGCTGCCCAAATCGCTCGCGCGCTCCTCGTCGCCGTCGCCGCCGCCGGCCGCCATCCCCGTCTCCCCGTGCCCCTGCCCCGCGCCCGAGCCCACGCCGGCCGCCGCCCCGTGCCCCTGCCCCGTCCCCGAGCACGCACGGCCGCGCCCCTGCGCCCCGGCCCGCCCCCACCATTATCGACGTCGTCGCCGGCGCCCGCCCCCACTGCCGCCCCTGCCTCGACGCCGCCCCTCCTCCCCGTTCGGTCCGGCTCCGGCGACCCCCTTTCCTCCCTGTCCCCTCGATCCTCTTCATATAATTTTTTTTCATATAATTTTTTTCATATGCATATGTTGAAAAGAAAAATGTATGTATGTATATGTATGTATGTATATGTATGTATGTATGTTCATATGAAAGAAAAATGTATGTATGTATATCTGTTTATATGTCTTTTTTTTAAATTTTTTTGTTTTTTGCATTTTTATAAAAATGTATATATGTTCTCTGTGTGTATATATGTTTTATGTTCATAGATTTTTATTTGAACATTATTTAAAAAAACAAGCAATACAAGAAGAAGAAAAAGAATGAGAGGAAAAAGGAAAAAAGAAGAGGAAGAAAGGAGAAGAAGAGGGGATAGGAAGAAGAGGAGAAATAAATAAGAAGAAGAAAAAAGAAGAAAAAGAAGAGGAGAAGAAGAAAAGAATAGAGGAGAAGAAGAAAAAATAGAAAAAATTTCTATTTTTTCTTCTTCTCCTCTATTCTTTTCTTCTTCTCCTCTTTTTTTTTCTTCTTTTTTTTCTTCTTCTTCTTCCTTCTTCCTTCTTCCTCTTTTCTTCCTTTTCCTTATTTTCCTTTCTCGAGGGATAAGAAGAAAAGAAGAGGAGAAGAAGAAAGAAAGGAATAGAGGAGAAATAAGAAACTTTGACACGAGGGGGGGGGGGTACCGATACCCCCTCCCCGATAACATTATTTTCCCATGTATATGTATGTTGCGTCGTTGTCGATATAACGAGGGTGTCGAGGATCGCCGAGGGGTCGAGGGTCGGGGGTCGTTAAGGGGTCAAGGCTCGAAGGTTTCAGGGTCGAGGGTTCCTATAGTGTCAAAGTATTGAAGAAATCCAATAGCTTGTGGGCGTCGATGCCCACGTCGATGCCCACGTCACTTGTGGGACATAGATGTACTGTTCAACGCCGACCCCCTCCCGATAGCTTCAACACGTGGGGGGGGTGTCGATATTACCCCCTCCTAGCTTGAAGCATTCTCGAGGCCACCCCCTAACCCTTGAAGCGTTGTCGAGGCCACCCCAAACCCTAGACGAATCCTTATTGTGATTAGCTAGCTAGTTCTACGTTTGCCACTAATATATCCATATCTGTCATGTTTGAATAATAATTTCCATGTTGTAAATATTTGTAGAAACTATGGACACCCCCCGAGACGAAGCACAAGAAGCGTTGTTGAGGGACATAATCGCAGAAGGAAGTGATGCCCTCTCGATGTTTCTCAACGACAACGATGGTCTGGAAGGAGAGGGTGAAGAAGCAGCTGGCCCTCTCCTCATTGATTTACATGGCTCCGATGACCCAATGCCGGTGCAAGAAGGAGAGGGTGAAGAAGTAGACCGTGAGGACGGCTCCGGTGATCACCAAACCGAGTCCGACCAGGTATATATATTAGTTAAGCCTGTGCTGACTAGCTAATTGATGCATTCATTGTTTTGGTATGTACACATATTAATTAACTCTCGTCTTTGTTCTTTTTTCTAGCCCTCCGGATCGAGCACAACTTCGGTAAAGAGACGAGGCCCGAAGAAAAAGTTGAGCTCGGATGAAAAGTTTGAGATCATACAAATCGCGCGCGACGGCCAACCGATTGAACCCTACCGGACAAAGAAGGCATTTGTTGCTCAGTGTGGGGTTCTGGTTAGGGACAAGATCCCGATCAGCATCCAGCAATGGTATAAGCCTAAGAACGAAGACCCTGAGGTGTCTTATGTCAATGAGATGCAGAAAGAGAATCTTTGGACTGAGCTGAAGTCAAATTTCACCCTACCGCCGGAGGATGATCCGGAGAAGCCAGTTATAGAGCCATTAATCAAGTCTTTTGCTCTGAGGAAGATGGCAGACCTATTCAGGAATTGGAAGAAAGACCTCAATAGGTATGTCAAAAAAAATGAGACACCAGAATTCATTGGCAAATATGAGAAGATCAGAGATGACTGGCCCGCATTTGTGGCCCACAAGACATCGGAAAAGAGTAAAAAAATGTCGGCGACAAACAAGAGAAATGCTGAGAAGAAGAAGCTTCACCATCGCACGGGGTCAGGTGGCTACCTCGTAGCCCAGCCTAAGTGGGCCAAGGCTGAGAAGTAAGTTAAATCGATCATTATCCACCATATCAGCAACTTAATTTGTTCATTTCTGATATCAAGTAATTGTTTTCTTTGTATGGCAGGGCTTGGAGAAAATTCACCAAAAAAGCTCCGGGACTACCGAAGAAGCTACAATTTAGGCACCCGAAAGTAAGTACTATATAGTAGCATATTCCAGTCATCTCCTAGTGATTCAAGCGCTAGTTTCATCAATACCATTTAGCATGCTTGCTAATTATCAGTTTGATTGACCTTTATTTCTTGTAAAGTGGTTGTGGCAGGAACAAGGGAATGATTTCTGTGGATACTACATTTGCGAGTCCATCCGCCACACGACCTGTGAGCGGGGCTACTCCGACAAACAATATGAAGTGCGTAAATAAAAATATTCACAATTTTATTTTATTACCATCATTTGTGTTGAGTTTCATTCATTCACATATATATATATATATATATATATATATATATATATATATATATATATATATATATGTATGTATTGACCCCCTTCTTAAAATTAGATGTTTCGGATGCGGGATGAACTCCTAGCACCAGATCGCATGCGAGCAATTCAAGAGGAATTGGCGGCATTCTTTCTTGACCACGTGATCGCTGAAGACAGAGAATACTATGTGGACCACGCGTCCGTATTTTAGGAGATTATATATTTGTAAAAGATAATTATTGTATATATGTAGCCGGTAGTGTCGGATAGATATACGAGAACTTGTTTGTTCGACCAATCTCTCGGAGAAGGAGAGGTGGTCGATATCACTTCTCTCTGTATGCATATATGTTCATGACGATCTTCTGTTTGCTTACTAGCTAGCTAGCGTGTCTAGCTAGTCCTCTCTATACATATGTATGTATGGTACGTAGCGTCGACCAAGCACGGACAAAAGAGAGGACACTTCTCTCTATTAATTAGCTAGCTATAGCATAATATATGAAACACCTAAATTAACCCCCCAAAACCCCCCAAACCCCCCCCCCTTCAAAAAAATAACAAAAACCACAGCCACATAAACGCTGACGCGTGGATGCCTATTGGTCCCGGTTGGTGCCACCAACCGGGACCAAAGGCCCTCCTGCTTGGGCTCAGGGGACAGGCCACGTGGAGGCCCTTCTGTCCCGGTTCTGGATTGAACCGGGACTAAAGGGGGGAGGCATTAGTACCGACCCTTTAGTCCCGGTTCACCAACCGGGACTAAAGGCCCTTACCAACCGGGACAATAGGCCCTTTTTCTACTAGTGCAGCTTCATCGCACCATTTCACATGACTTCTTTGTCGCACATTTTCTGTTTTGAACATCGTAGACGAGTAGATCTACATCTCTTATTATACCACAGAAACATTTTCATGTGTGCATGTTATGAAAACCGAGAGAATTTTGGCAGAATCTTCACACCCAGTCGTTCGATCGATTTTTTTTTACCACTAGCTTCATTTTGCCATTTCACACAACTTTCTTGTGGTACAATTTTTTCATTTCGGCTATTGGAGACGGGTAGATCTGCATCGCCCTACTAAGTGTACAAACGTGTCACAAATGGGCATTAGTCAACTGAAAAATGATTCATGCCCAGTCGGTCTCGTGACCGTTGGATGAGGATTCGAGGGCTATACCACACCTTTTTCTACCTTCATCCGGTCCTTCTCTTCTTGCTTCAACACCCCGTTTCCGCGTGAGGTAAGTTCCTCACATAGATAAAGGTGAGATTAATGATCTGAGCATACAGAAGCAAAAGAGCAACATGTTGTATTTGAGAGGAAAATGCTCGTAGAGAAATAATCGTGTGTGTTTCTTCTCAGCCCGGTAGAGGAGGATGCATGCTACCAAACTACTTTTTTTTCGGGTGAAAACTTGTATTACTCAATCACAAGATCCTTACAATCATCAAAAGCTAAAGACAAAGCAACTTCCGGGCCAGACCCTAACCAAGTCATAGTTTTGCCCTCACCTCTAGCAAACTTAGCTAAACTATCATTAACATTATTCTGAGTATGATTAACATAAGTAATACAAGAATCACGAAGAGACAAGAGGTGCCTAATTTCCTTAATGAGAGAAGCGTAGATTGATCTATCCTCTTCCCGGCCTTGGATCAACTTGACATCAACTATAGAATCCATCTCAATTATGATAGGTAAGTCACTTCTTTGTAGGGCGAAAGAGAGACCTTCCATGCACGTACACAGTTTAGCTTCGAGCGCCTCACGACATGAAAATAGCACCCTACAGGATGAGAAAATGATCTTGCCCTTGACATCTCTTAGAACCATACCCGCACCGGCAGTACCATCCACAACAAATGAACCATCAGTATTTAATTTAACCCAACCACTAACAGGGGGACACCACTTGGGTTGTACCTCTTGCATCATTATCGCATGTGATTGATGCACCGGTTTGCCATATGAAATTACCACTTTCCCTTTGGACGGATCAGAAGATAGCTCAGTTTTGATACCAACCAAAGAGTCAAAATAACTCACAAGGAATGTTCTAGACGCTTCCATAGGGGGAGGGGGTTTATGGTATCAGAGCAACTCAAGCAGACCTCGCATTCCGCCCTGACCCATAAAATAACCGCCAAAATGCGTGTTGGGTGGAAAAACCAGCCTGATTAGACCCCGCATCCCGCCCCGGCCCGCAAAAAAATTTAGGGGGCGCGGCAAAATCCCGACCCCAATCGGGGAATACGTCCCCCCCCCCTCCCCCGCGGCTGCGGTGCCCTGCATATAAGTGGAAGCGGTTGGTGGGGGACATTTCAGCCCGCGCTTTCCCCACCAACCACCTCTCCTCCCCCCTCGCGCCGCCGCCCAAGATTCCGGTGAAAATCGCCGGCAGGAGCACATCGAAAGGCCACCACGCGCACGAGACCTCCCCTCCCTCCCCCTGCATCCATGGGCGGCCGGATTTGTGGATCTGCGGCACTTCATCGCGGGCCGCCGGATTTGGCTTTTCCGGCCGCCTATTTGGTGCGCCAAGCGATGGAGTGGTCGGGGAGCCTCTCCCGCAGCCCCGGCAAGGGCGCATCGCCGCATGCAGGCTCGGGTTCGTCCGCCCACCGCCGTCGACGGTTTGCGGGTATGGTCCATTGGGCTTGACGCTCGCACAGCATCTCGGCTTGCCAATGATGCTCATCCAGTGCGACGACTGCACGCAGATAGTGCTGCGGCTAACTTCGGGCACACCAAAGCACCCCGAATGGGTGTTCTTCAAATGCGAAAACGACGGGGTACAAGGACTTGCGGTAGCTCATTTGATAGCTCATTCTTCAATTAGTTCAATTGCGGATCCTCATTTCGAACATGGTCATTCGTTTGTGTAGGACGATGGATGCTCATTTTGGTTTTGGGAAGGCCAATACATTGCTTTATTGATAGACAAAAACTTAATAGATGTTGGTGCACTCTTTAGTAAAATCGAAGGCAATGATGCGGCTGCATGTGCAACTAGAGGGGAAGCAACGTCTACTTCTTTCGAACCAAAGATGAAGAAAGAAGAATGCAAAATCAAGAATCCACATATCAACAACAAATGCATGGAGAAGATATTTTTCCAACTAATGGGAGCAGTTATGGAAGTTGGAAATCTTCCAAAATGCATACTTGTGATTCTTGTTTTCTTTGGTCTTGCTATTCTAGCAAAGATTTGGTGATGTCTTTTGTATCCAGTTGTAACGCCCCGAGACCGATGTGCCAGGTGTCCTCCAATTATTCGCTGTTGTTGCCTTTTCATTGCTTGCGTGTCATGCATTGCATATCATGTCATCATGTGCATTTCATTTGCATACATATTCGTCTCATGCATCCGAGCATTTTCCCCGTTGTCCGTTTTGCAATCCGGCGCTCCTATGTCACCCGGTGCCCCTTTCTACCTCTTTTCGTGTGCGGGTGTTAAACATTTTCGGATTGGACCGAGACTTATCATGCGGCCTTGGTTTACTACCGTTAGACCGCTTGTCAAGTTTCGTGCCATTTGGACTTCGTTTGATACTCCAACGGTTAACCGAGGGACCGAAAAGGCCTCATGCGTGTTGCAGCCCAACACCCTTCCAATTTGGCCCAAAACCCACCTAAACCCTCTCCATTGTCTCGGTCGTTCGATCATGATCGCGTGGCCGAAAACCGCACCTCATTTGGACTCTCCTAGCCCCCTCTACCTATATAAATGTGCCTCCCTCCAAAATTCTCGCGCAGACAAACCCTAAAAACTTCTTCTTGCGCCGCCGGACACTTCCTCCCGCGCCGGCCGGACATGTCCGCTCGCCGCCGCCACCTCACTCCGACCTATCAGCACCTGCCACCTCAGCGCCGCCGCCTCCCTCCACCTATCCCGCGCCGCCACGTCACCGCGCCCCGCCTCCTCTCTCTTCCCGCACCGCCGCGGCCCTGTGGGCCCGAGGCAGGCCCGCCCGGGCCCGGAGCCACCCGCCGCCGCACCCGCGCGGCCATCGCGCCAGCTCCGCCGAGCAGTTCCCGAGCCTCCATCGCCGGCCGAGCTCCACCGCCTCCGAGCCTCGTCGCCAGCGCCCCCCATCCCCGCCGTCCTGCGCGCCACCGACGTGCATCGTCGGTGCTCCGCCGCCACCCTGGGTCGCCGGGTCCGCCCCGGTGCAAATTCGGCGAGCCTCGCGGCTCCTCCATCGCGCTCCGGCGAGTCCCTCCTCTCCGGCCCAAGTCCGGCTACCTCCTCTAGAGCGTCTCCGGCCACCTCGAGTGCCTCACCGATGAACCTCGGGTTGCGCGCCCAGATCCAGATCCGGTCAAACGAGGTTGACCTAATTTTTATCCCTAAGTCTTTTATCCCAGTAATTTTTCTGCATTTTCATCACATCATAACTCCGCATCCGTAACTCCGATTTGTGCGGGTAGCATATCAAAATGTTCGTCTCGACGAGTACATCATTTTATCGCATTGCATCATTTTCATTTGAGCTCATCTTGATGCCCGAAATGTTGTTGGAAGAGGGCTATGTCAGTATTTTGTCAGATCTGTTTCAGCAAATGGCATTTTGTCATTTTCGCCATGATTATTGTGTGCATGCTATGACCCTGAGCTCTACATGTGTTTTGTTATATGCCATGCCATCTTTACAGTGGTGCTTGCCATGTATTTTTGTGATATTTTTGGTGACTAGCACAAGCTTGCAAAGTAGCGTAATCGGTAATGTTGATTTCAGGGACTTAGAATTTCACTAAGTCCTTGTCCTGTTTTTATCATTATGCCATATGTTCATGTTGTTTCCTAGTGATCCGTGCCTCTTTTGAGGATGATCAGTAAGGATGTTTTGTTAAAATTGTGGTGCTCTATCCATCCATGCCTTTGTTTGCATTTATGGAGCACCCTAGCGTGAGTCAATCGAGCTCTACTTTTGCTATATAGTGATCCTGGTAGATTGTTAACATGTTTAGCGATTTTGCCGAGGATGTTGCTATTGATCCGTGCATCCTATGTTATTGTTCTTGCCATGTCTAGCTCCTATGCCATGTCTTCTTGAAGGGTGTATGCTTAGTTTGTCATGCCATGCTTTGTAGTGAGTGCATCGAGCTCGTAAACATGCCTACTTGTTAATCTGTTTTGCATGCTCCAGTTTTTCACTAAGTCTGAATCTGTTTCTGTTTTTGCCATGTTCATATGCTTGCAATTGTATTTTCTGATCCCTTTTGGCTCAAGGTCACTAAGCGACTTTTGTTAAGTGCTTTGAGTAGCTTCATGCCATGCCTTGCCTTACCATGTTAAGTTCCTATAGCTTGTAGTTTTCATACTCTAAAGTGTGCTTCCTGATGATAAATTCCAGACTTGTGTTAATTTCACTAAGTCCGAAACCTGTTAGCATTTGCACTATTGCCATGCTTGTTTAAACCTGTTAATGGATGAATTAGCCGTAGCTCAGTGTTCATCTTTTGTCAAGCATCATGAGTGGATCCCTGCCATGTATTTTGTTTCTATGTTTGAGTGATGTAGCATATTTAACTTGATGCATTTAGATGGCTACTTGTTGTTTATCGCAGACCGGTGCCATATTTGTTTTGCTTGCCATTTCCAAACCGTGCATCCGATCCCGGTGATCTTTATATCGTTTTCAACCGAAATCATCTCACCTTCCAGTGGCACTCTTGGATTTCCAAGTTGAGGCCAGGTTCAATCATTCCTTTCCAAATCATGCATATGCATCACACACCGCATCCCGCATATCATACCATGTTCATGTGTTGGTTGTTTACTATATTATGTGCTTCTTTCCGGTGTTTGCTTATTCGGGTTGGTTCCGATAACGTCGCGTTTGTGAGGAACCGTTCGACTACGTCCGTTTGTCTTCTTCATGGACTCGTTCTTCTTCCTTGCGGGATTTCAAGCAAGATGACCATACCCTCGAAATCACTTCTATCTTTGCTTGCTAGATGCTCGCTCTTTTGCTATGCCTATGCTGCGATACCTACCACTTGCTTGTCATGCCTCCCATATTGTGAACCAAGCCTCTAACCCACCTTGTCCTAGCAAACCGTTGTTTGGCTATGTTACCGCTTTGCTCAGCCCCTCTTATAGCGTTGTTAGTTGCAGGTGAAGATGAAGTTTGTACCTTGTTGGTACATGGTTATGTTGTTCCTTGTTGGAACATGTTTACTTGTTGGGATATCACAATATATCTTATTTAATTAATGCATCTATATACTTGGTAAAGGGTGGAAGGCTCGGCCTTATGCCTAGTGTTTTGTTCCACTCTTGTCGCCCTAGTTTCCGTCATATCGGTGTTATGTTCCCAGATTTTGCGTTCCTTGCGCGGTTGGGTTATAATGGGAACCCCTTGACAGTTCACCTTGAATAAAACTCCTCTAGCAATGCCCAACATTGGTTTTACCATTCGCCACCTAGCCTTTTCTTTTCCCTTGGGAGTCGCGCTCCTGAGGGTCATCATTATTTTACCCCCCCGGGCCAGTGCTCCTCTGAGTGTTGGTCCAAACTAGAGCCCTGTGCAGCGCCCCCTCGCGGAAACTCAAGGTTTGGTTTTAGTTGTATGGAGAGCTCATCTGAGTGTGCCCTGAGAACGAGATATGTGTAGCTCCTATCGGGATTTGTTGGCACATTCGGGCGGTGTTGCTGGTCTTGTTTTACCATTATCGAAATGTCTTGTAACCGGGATTCCGAGTCTGATCGGGTCTTCCCGCTAGAAGGAATATTCTTCGTTGACCGTGAGAGCTTGTGATGAGCTAAGTTGGGACACCCCTTCAGGGATTTGATCTTTCGAAAGCCGTGCCCGCGGTTATGGGCAGATGGGAATTTGTTAATGTCTGGTTGTAGAAAACCTGAAGTTGATCTTAATTAAAATACATCAACCGCATGTGTAACCGTGATGGTCTCTTCTCGGCGGAGTCCGGGATGTGAACACGGTGTTGGAGTTATGCTTGACGTAGGTTGTTCTAGGATCACTTCTTGATCATAGTTGTTCGACCGTGCTTTTGCCTTCTCTTCTCGCTCTAATTTGTGTATGTTAGCCACCAAATATGCCAGTCGCTTGCTGGAGCTCCACCACATACCTTTTACCTTACCCATTAAGCTTAAATAGTCTTGATCGCGAGGGTGTGAGATTGCTGAGTCCCCGTGACTCACAGATACTTCCAAAACCAGCTTGCAGGTGCCGTTGAACCGTGCAGATGACGCAACCAAGCTCAAGGAGGAGCTCGATGAAGATCTTGTCCTCTATGTTGTTCCGTTTCCAGTTGATCAGTAGTGGAGCCCAGTTGGGGTCGATCGGGAATCTGTGTAGCATTTGGGGTAGTCCTTTTTTATTTTGGTTCCGTAGTTGGACCTTGATTGTATCTGGTTGATATAATGCTTTATTCATGTAATTGTGTGAAGTGGCGATTGTAAGCCAACTATGTATCTCTTTTTCCCTTATGTATTACATGGGTTGTGTGAAGATTACCTCACTTGCGACATTGCTTTCAATGCGGTTATGCCTCTAAGTCATGCTTCGACACGTGGGAGATATAGCCGCATCGAGGGCGTTACAAGTTGGTATCAGAGCCTTCCCCGACCTTAGGAGCCCCCTGCTTGATCGAATCACTGGCGTTATTGAGTCTAGAAAATTGTTTTGAATCATTTAGGAATTATATATATCAGAGAGTTAGGAATTCTTTTTACTCCTCAGTCCATTCGTTGCTCTGGTGAGGCATCCTGACATAGAGTTTTGACTCTTCTCTTCTCAAATTTCACTAAAAAAAATTTAGGATCACGCGGGTATCTTGAAATCGTTCCAATGGTTTTGTGACGAGAACATTGTTCTTGGTGCCTCCTGTCATTTAGGGGTTGTGGCAGTGTCCTGGGGAGTTGAGCTCCGAGGTGTTGTCGTCACAATTTTATCGTTGCAGTTCTGGAATACCTGAGTTTAGTTTCGCCGACATCAAAAATCTCTTTTATGCAGTTGTTGGTGAGATAACCTCGACGCCACCCAGTACTGGGGCGGGAGTTCGGGAGTATTGCCATAACTCATATAACAAATGCTTTTCGAAGGTTGAGGTAGACGATTTCCGAAGGTTTCTTGGTTATGTGTTGAAGGATGGATACAGCTGGATGTAGGATTTGCTAGTTTTGGGTGAGATTTTATGCTTCCCCTGTATCCCCAACACCTGATTGCATAACCAGAAAGTTTCGGCAGTTTATAAGTGGGAATTCAAGTAGCTCTTAGGATATCTTTCCGACAGATGTATGATATGAAATTCGGGTTCGACGTCTAGTGGTCCGCCTATCCACGGTTGGTTTTACAGTGGTCTCGTTGTGTCTTAAAGAGTCCTTGGCTATGCCGACTCGGGGACGCTTCGTATGTCATGTGCACTGCCTTGTACATGATGGTGTTGTACGATCGAGACCATGTAGGCCCCACCGTGAAAACTTCGGACGAAATCTCTATCATATGTTTGTTCCGGCTTATTCTGCAAGCCAATCCTTTGTTTTTGTTTTGAGTTGTGGTATTCAAGTTGCTTCGAAGTCAAATGTTGATTCCATCCCTTGTCTAAGTGGTGTTCTCATATTCCTATGTGAATACTAATCCTTCTCGATCATCGAGTTTGTCATTTCAATTTCTTTTCATCGGCGTGTTTCTCTTCAAGTGGATCCGATCATTTCAACAACCGCAAGATCAAGTATCAGTTCTTCTCAACGGTGTTTGTTTCATCCGTCCCCAGGTTGCCTTTGTTTTCCCGCCCACCCACCCTTTTTCTTCAAGGAATCCGATGTCTTAATCAAGTATCCTTTTATTCTTGTGAAGTCTCTCTATTCCTTTTCCGTCAATGTTCTTATCCGGTGATTCTCATGAATATTCTAATGGGACTTCAAGTTCATCATTCTTCGTTCTTTTTCTTCTCCGGTGGGTCCAATTCAAGCTTTGCCAATTATATCCTTTCCTCGTTTCAAACGTTTTTCCATGCCGGTGCACCTCATAATCATCCACCTCTCGCTATTCAATTGTTCCGGAGTGCTCAAGATATCTCGAAGATTCATGTTTCCACTCTACATTCGTTCAAGCTCTTTCGAGGATATTATCTCATTCAAGTCATTTAATTCTGCTGCTGCAACCTCTCTTTTAAATCATTTCAATGGTGTTTCTTTTGAGTGGGCCCTAACCCACAAGTCTTTTCCCAGGATCTTACCTAACTCTTCTAATTCTCTCGGAGCTTTTCAAATTCTTTTCATAGTTTGGCGTAAGAATAAATTGTCATCAGTCAAATGTCTTTCTCCAAGATCTTTCAATTTCTTTTCATCGCCGGTTCAACCTTTCTAATATTCATTCCAGAGTGCCTCAATAATTCTTGGTGGTGTTTCTCGTTGTCATTCTCAACATTTGGAGAGCGAAGAAGAGTTTTTCCTCCATATCTTATCCGCTCTCTCAGAGGTTCATGGTTCTAGTGTGAGGCCATCCTCTTATAATTGTTTTTTATCGTGAGAATTCTTTTCACCCATCTGGAGTAATTCAGGAGTATTTTTTTCAGTTTGATTATCCGGAGGCCATCATCTCAGAAGTATCCATTCCAGTTTTCATCTCTCTTTCTTTATAACTTACCGGTGCATCGTTCAAATATCCGCTAATCAGCTCATGATCTCTTCATTCTCATGTATCTAAATCCTAGCAAGCATCTTCGTTCATTTGCTAATTTTACCTGGTGTTTCTTTATCTTTCCCTCATTTATTTTCAATTCTTACGGTGGTTCTTCCAAGATTTTTCTTCCTTCGTTCATCTTATCAATTCATTCGTTCTTTCCAAGTCTACAGGTGGATCGTTGAAGTCTTTTCTCAAG
Source organism: Triticum aestivum (assembly GCF_018294505.1). Classification (NCBI taxonomy): domain Eukaryota; kingdom Viridiplantae; phylum Streptophyta; class Magnoliopsida; order Poales; family Poaceae; genus Triticum; species Triticum aestivum. The sequence continues at coordinate 81,973,491 of NC_057809.1, forward strand.
GTTGAGCTATATCTCTCTTAATCATTTCTACGAGAATAAGTAGTGTGCCAAATCCATTGTTGGTCATCAATTTAAGTGGTGAAGGATAAGCATAATGTAATTCTTATTCTTATTTCATTGAGTGAATTCAATTCCTTATTCCGGAGGTTCATCATATCACATTCTCGGTTTGAGATGCTTTATCTTTGCTTTTCCAGGAGTTCCAAGCTCTCTTAATTATATCTCCACGGAGATACATCTAATCATTGCAAGGCTTCAACCTTATTCTTTACATCCTCCATTTCGTTTGATCATTCTTTTATTACCGGAGTTCTTCATGGAGGTTCTACATGTTGGTTCATCAAGGACTTAATCCTTTCTCGGAGTGTTCATCAAGATTATTTTCAGAGGAGTTCAAGCTTTCTTCTTCTTGCAATCCGGAGTGCAATTCCTTCTACCGTATCATTTGAGCTGGTTCTATGTCATTCTTCGTAACTTGAGTTCATGTTTCATGTTTCACATGTTCTCAAGGATGAGGTATCTTAAATCCATCGATCTCGTCAGTGGAGTTATCTTGGGTTATATTTCACCTAAAGCTTTCCCTAAGGATTGTTGCTATTATGGTGCTTATAATGACCCAAGTTCTTCATTTATCCTCCCGGTGAAATAAGTTTCTCGTCTCCTTGTTCATACCAATCCAATTCTTTTTCCCGTGAGTGGCAGGTTGTCACCTCATAATTTGAGATGTATTCCATAAGACCATATCAAGTGTATTCTTTTCGTTGTTGGTGTTCCAACAACTCCATTCGACCCTTCTCCTAAAGATGCCTTTTCAAGCTCTTTTGTGGCACAAGTTGGCATTTTCTTCTCAATTCTCCTATTTCAATTATCTATCTTCTATTCTTCCGTTCCGGAGGCATTGTGATGTTGCTCTCCTCAACCCATCTTCTCGGATTGTCAGGACCATGTTCTGTTCGTGCTTATCCTTTTTACCAGAGTGTTGTGTCCCTTTGCTCAAGCTCTTTCATTTTATTAGGTCTTTCTTATCTTATCAACTGAAGTGCTACCCGAATCGGTTCATTCTTTTTCCCTTTTCGTAATGGAGTGCTTTTAACTTTATTCTTCTCCGTTGCTGTCTTTCTTCCAATTTGTTCAACCTCTCAAGGATCGTGGTTTCTCTCGTTTGTCAAAGAAGCAACTTAGTTTTACCTTTTCTCTTTCTCTTCGGTTTTCCCTCCGGTGCCATTCTAGATCTCGGGACGAGATCCTCTCATAGTGGTGGAGTGTTGTAACGCCCCGAGACCGATGTGCCAGGTGTCCTCCAGTTATTCGCTGTTGTTGCCTTTCCATTGCTTGTGTGTCATGCATTGCATATCATGTCATCATGTGCATTTCATTTGCATACATGTTCGTCTCATGCATCCGAGCATTTTCCCCGTTGTCCGTTTTGCAATCCGGCGCTCCTATGTCACTCGGTGCCCCTTTCTACCTCTTTTCGTGTGCGGGTGTTAAACATTTTCGGATTGGACCGAGACTTGTCATGCGGCCTTGGTTTACTACCGGTAGACTGCCTGTCAAGTTTCGTGCCATTTGGACTTCGTTTGATACTCCAACGGTTAACCGAGGGACCGAAAAGGCCTCGTGCGTGTTGCAGCCCAACACCCTTCCAATTTGGCCCAAAACCCACCTAAACCCTCTCCATCATCTCGGTCGTTCGATCACGATCGCGTGGCCGAAAACCGCACCTCATTTGGACTCTCCTAGCTCCCTCTACCTATATAAATGTGCCTCCCTCCGAAATTCTCGCGCAGACAAACCCTAAAAACTTCTCCTCGCGCCGCCGGACACTTCCTCCCGCGCCGGCCGGACATGTCCGCTCGCCGACGCCACCTCACTCTGACCTATCAGCACCTGCCACCTCAGTGCCGCCGCCTCCCTCCACCTATCCCACACCGCCACGTTAACGCACCCCGCCTCCTCTCTCTCCCCGCGCCGCCGCGGCCCTGTGGGCCCGACGCAGGCCCGCGCGGGCCCGGAGCCTCCCGCCGCCGCACTCGCGCGGCCATCGCGCCAGCTCCGCCGAGCAGTTCCCGAGCCTCCATCGCCGGCCGAGCTTCGCCGCCTCCGAGCCTCGTCGCCAGCGCCGCCCATCCCCGCCGTCCTGCGCGCCGCCGCCGTGCATCACCGGTGCTCCGCCGCCACCCTGGGTCACCGGGTCCGCCCCGGTGCAACTCCAGCGAGCCCCGCGGCTCCTCCACCGCGCTCCGGCGAGTCCCTCCTCTCCAGCCCAAGTCCGGCTACCTCCCCTCGCAGCGTCTCCGGCCACCTCGAGTGCCTCACTGACGAACCTCGGGTTGCGCGCCCAGATCCAGATCCGGTCAAACGAGGTTGACCTAATTTTTATCCCTAAGTCTTTTATCCCAGTAATTTTTATGCATTTTCATCGCATCATAACTCCACATCCGTAACTCCGATTTGTGCGTGTAGCATATCAAAATGTTCGTCTCGACGAGTACATCATTTCATCTCATTGCATCATTTTCATTTGAGCTCATCTTGATGCCCGAAATGTTGTTGCAAGAGGGCTATGTGAGTATTTTGTCAGATCTGTTTCAGCAAATGGCATTTTGTCATTTTTGCCATGATTATTGTGTGCGTGCTATGACCCTGAGCTCTACATGTGTTCTGTTATATGTCATGCCATCTTTACAGTGGTGCTTGCCATGCATTTTTGTGATATTTGTGGTGACTAGCACAAGATTGAAAAGTAGCGTAATCGGTAATGCTGATTTCAGGGACTTAGAATTTCACTAAGTCCTTGTCCTGTTTTTGTCGTTATGTCATATGTTCATGTTGTTTCCTAGTGATTCGTGCCTCTTTTAAGGATGATCAGTAAGGATGTTTTGTTAATATTGTGGTGCTCTATTCATCCATGTCTTTGTTTGCATTTATGGAGCATCCTAGCTTGAGTCAATCGAGCTCTACTTTTGCTATATAGTGATCCTGGTAGATTGTTAACATGTTTAGCGATTTTGCCGAGGATGTTGCTATTGATCCATGCATGCTATGTTATTGTTCTTGCCATGTATAGCTCCTATTCCATGTATTTTTGAAGGGTGTATGCTTAGTTTGTCATTCCATGCTTTGTAGTGAGTGCATCGAGCTCGTAAACATGCCTACTTGTTAATCTGTTTTGCATGCTCCAGTTTTTCACTAAGTCTGAATCTGTTTCTGTTTTTGCCATGTTCACATACTTGCAATTATATTTTCTGATCCCTTTTGGCTGAAGGTCACTAAGGGACTTTTGTTAAGTGCTTTGAGTAGCTTCATGCCATGCCTTGCCTTACCATGTTAAGTTCCTGTAGCTTGTAGTTTTCATGCTCTAAAGTGTGCTTCCTGATGATAAATTCTAGACTTGTGTTAATTTCACCAAGTCTGAAACCTATTACCATTTGCACTTTTGCCATGCTTGTTTAAACCTGTTAATGGATGAATTAGACGTAGCTCAGTGTTCATCTTTTGTCAAGCATAATGAGTGGATCCCTGCCATGTATTTTGTTGCCATGTTTGAGTGCTGTAGCATATTTAACTTGATGCATTTAGATGGCTACTTGCTGTTTATCGCAGACCGGTGCCATATTTGTTTTACTTACCATTTTCAAACCGTGCATCCGATCCTTGTGATCTTTATATCGATTTCAACCAAAATCATCTCACCTTTCCAGTGGCACTCTTGGATTTCCATGTTGAGGCCAGGTTCAATCTTCCTTTCCAAATTATGCATATGCATCACATGCCGCATCCTGCATATCATATCATGTTCATGTGTTGGTTGTTTACTATGTTGTGTGCTTCTTTCCGGTGTTTGCTTATTCGGGTTGGTTCCAATAATGTCGCGTTTGTGAGGAACCGTTCGACTACGTCCGTTTGTCTTCTTCATGGACTCGTTCTTCTTCCTTGCGGGATTTCAAGCAAGATGACCATACCCTCGAAATCACTTCTATCTTTGCTTGCTAGATGCTCGCTCTTTTGCTATGCCTATGCTGCGATACCTACCACTTTCTTATCATGCCTCCCATATTGTGAACCAAGCCTCTAACCCACCTTGTCCTAGCAAACCGTTGTTTGGCTATGTTACCGCTTTGCTCAGCCCCTCTTATAGCGTTGTTAGTTGCAGGTGAAGATGAAGTTTGTACCTTGTTGGTACATGGTTATGTTGTTCCTTGTTGGAACATGTTTACTTGTTGGGATATCACAATATATCTTATTTAATTAATGCATCTATATACTTGGTAAAGGGTGGAAGGCTCGGCCTTATGCCTAGTGTTTTGTTCCACTTTTGTCGCCCTAGTTTCCTTCATATCGGTGTTATGTTCCCAGATTTTGCGTTCCTTGCGCGGTTGGGTTATAATGGGAACCCCTTGACAGTTCGCCTTGAATAAAACTCCTCTAGCAATGCCCAACATTGGTTTTACCATTCGCCACCTAGCCTTTTCTTTTCCCTTGGGAGTCGCGCTCCTGAGGGTCATCATTATTTTACCCCCCCGGGCCAGTGCTCCTCTGAGTGTTGGTCCAAACTAGAGCCCTGTGCAGCGCCCCCTCGGGGAAACTCAAGGTTTGGTTTTAGTTGTGTGGAGAGCTCATCTGAGTGTGCCCTGAGAACGAGATATGTGTAGCTCCTATCGGGATTTGTCGGCACATTCGGGCGGTGTGGATTGTAATGGGCTAGAAGGAATATTCTTCGTTGACCGTGAGAGCTTGTGATGGGCTAAGTTGGGACACCCCTGCAGGGATTTGAAGTTTCGAAAGCCATGCCCGCGGTTATGGGCAGATGGGAATTTGTTAATGTCCGGTTGTAGAAAACTTGAAATTGATCTTAATTAAAATACATCAACCGCGTGTGTAACCGTGATGGTCTCTTCTCGGCGGAGTCCGGGATGTGAACACGGTGTTGGAGTTATGCTTGACGTAGGTTGTTCTAGGATCACTTCTTGATCATAGTTGTCCGACCGTGCTTTTGCCTTCTCTTCTCGCTCTAATTTGCGTATGTTAGCCACCAAATATGCTAGTCGCTTGCTGGAGCTCCACCACATACCTTTTACCTTACCCATTAAGCTTAAATAGTCTTGATCGCGAGGGTGTGAGATTGCTGAGTCCCCGTGACTCACAGATACTTCGAAAACCAGCTTGCAGGTGTCATTGAACCGTGCAGATAACGCAACCAAGCTCAAGGAGGAGCTCGATGAAGATCTTGTCCTTTATGTTTTTCCGTTTTCAGTTGATCAGTAGTGGAGCCCAGTTGGGGTCGATCGGCGATCTGTGTAGCATTTAGGGTAGTCTTCTTTTATTTTGGTTCCGTAGTCGGACCTTGATTGTATCTGGTTGATATAATGCTTTATTCATGTAATTGTGTGAAGTGGCAATTGTAAGCCAACTATGTATCTCTTTTTCCTTTATGTATTACATGGATTGTGTGAAGATCACCTTACTTGCGACATTGCTTTCAATGTGGTTATGCCTCTAAGTCGTGCTTCGACACGTGGAAGATATAGCCACATCGAGGGCGTTACACCAGTGTTGTTGAAAAAACAAAGAAATGCAATATGCTAGACCAAATTAAGGTGCAAATTTAATTTTTGCGGGCCGAGAGAAATTGCGCCATATCAGACACAGCAAAGCCGACCCGTAAAAAAGCATATTCTGAGAATATCTTTTTTATAGATCCATTATGCGGGGTCTGCAACTACGGCAGTCCGTGCCGGCCCACAAAGACGTTTTTCCGCGAACTGCAAACACATTTTGCGGGCCGAAAGGAAGCGGGGTCTGCTAGAGTTGCCCTCAGAACCAAGCCCAACTCAGCCAAGCTCACCACAAACATGAAAATGTTGCAGGCGATCAAACGAATCCTATAAATTTTAAGACATGTTTTTGTCTTCAAGCATCAACTATCACACTCGCTGGGGTGGGGTCAAACACTCTGGTAATAGCACTGCTAACCTCTGCTCCAGCACTGCTAGCCGCACACATCTCGTAAAATAGGAACGGTTGAGATAATGGACACCATGTAGCTCGTCCTACATTGCAACTTTCCGGTGTGTGAATTGCAGCTGGTCCAAACATCAATACAGGATCTACAATAATCAATATAGGATATACGAAAATCAATACAGGATCTACGAAAATCAACTATCACTCAGGCTGTGGGTGATTGTGTCATGTTCGTATCTACGAAAATAAATACAGGATCTTTATAATTCTCTCCAAATTTTTCTCATTAATATAAGAATAATTCTGTGATTTTGTTTTCCCCTATATAAACAACAGCACATCCATGGAACATCTACCAACTAGTACCATCGACACAGGAAGGAAAGGAATATAGCTAACCGCTTCTCATGGCTCCTACCAGTAGCAACGCTCGGGTCTTTTGTCTGGTGGCTCTCCTGGTCATGTCTACCACCTTCTTGTCCTGTGATGCAGCAGGTATATATTCCTCCTATTAGTTTCTCTCTAGCGTATCCTTTATCCCTTAAATTACCTTGCTGGTCGACAGTTGTGTGCTAACCTGCTTAATTGCTCTATAGGTGGGTGGACGAAGTTCTGCGTACCCGAGAAAGCCTGCCAGACCCCAGCAGGACTTCAGGGCGACTATGTGTGCAAGGTTGACTGCGGACGCCAAGGTTATGATGAGGATAAAAGCCACTGCGGGAGTGGCATTTGCTGCTGTGAAAAGTAATATAAGCCGTCAATATGTTTTGTTATGTGCTGGAACGATTTCGCGTAGTGAGGGAGACTTATTTTCTATGCACACCTAGGTTTAGTTCATACAGAAACAATCAGTAAACTGTAATGGTTGTATTCTTGAGACAAATTCTGCAATGGTTGATCTATATGTCTTCCTTCTTTTGTGAAAGATTTATTTATTTTCCCTAGCCCTCCAATCAAAAGAAAAAGGAAAACCCTAACCTTCATCCGGCTGATGCACACACAACATCCACCGCCTACGTAGCCGTCAGATTGATTTTGATCGGGCGCTCGCACTCGCGACAAGTCCCGTGCGGCTAGTTTTTTTTTTTTTGCAACAAGCGTCTTGTTTCAAAAGCTTTCTACGACAGAGATCTTGTTTCAAAAGCTTTCTGCAACAGAGATCTTGTTTCAGAAAGAAAAAAAAGTGTTTGGTGGTGAAGTTTTTCTTTCGGCAACAGGGTCTAGTTTCAGAAAGTTCTGCAACAGAGGTCTTGTTTCAGAAAGAAGAAAAATAGTTCGGCGATGAATATTTTCTCTTCTACAGCAAGGGTATTGTTTCAAAAACATAGCCCCGGTTGAAGAAAGTGCAGAATGAGCGTCCCGCGTTAGAGCGTACAAGGGCAAACATTGCAACACGACACATGTTTCAGAAACATGGCTTTGGTTGCAGAAATCGCCAGAGAAGTGCCCGGCGTGAGAGTTCATCATTGTCGTGCTGGAGTAGAGGCATCTACTCGGGGTGCTCGTTCAGAGGAGGCGCGACGAATCCGACAGCCGGCGATGCTCCATGGTCGAGGCACCCAGGCCATGGCGGGGCAGTGGTGTTGTCTCAGTGGAGCATTGCAATAAGGTACTTGTTGAGCGCAACAAGCTAGATGTTGCGGAGGCGCCCAGTTGGTTGGGACGGTAAATCGGACGGTTGTTTCAGGCGGCACCCGGCGGTTGCCGAGGCGGCTGATCGTATCGATTTATCACCCGGCAGACGCGTAGCATTGCCCAAAGAAAAATCAAACAAACCTTTGATGGCTATGAAGCACCGGAATAAATCTTAACTATCAGTTGGGACATGGGACAATGGTGTAAAGCCAAAAAATCTAACAATGGCAGGATGGTTCATGACTATTCTTGCGAAAAAAATAGTGGATCCAATAATTAAAATGTATAGGGGACGTTTCATTTGAGACAAGCAAGAAAGCAGATAATTAATTTAAACACGTGTTTGCAAATAAATAAAAGACAAAAAATATAGACAACACATGCAAAAGTACTTTCTCACGTGCTGGCATCCCAATGACATTTTTCTACAACAGAGAGAGCACGTTCATGCATACAAATTCTTGTAAACACATGTTTTAAAATAAATGAAGGACAGCAAATATACACAACGTACGCTTGCAAAAGTGCTTTCTCACGTGGTGGCATTCCAATGACATTTTTCCAGAACAGAGAGACCACGTTCATCCATGCAAATTCTTCCATCTCATTATTGCTAAATCTGAAGAATAAAAATCAATGATCTCACAAATGGAAATGGTTAATTCAATCAGGATCTATCTTTGATGGTGAGTTTATTTTGATGACTGCTTCAAAAGGAGATCCTATCTTGTAATATTTTGACAAATTTAGCAATTAAGTTATGTCACCGTATCTTGTCATGTTAGTAGTAAATATCCACGATGATAGCTACATGTAGTTACCAGATAATAATGTGTATGCTTTTACACATTGCAATGTAATGCAATGCTAGAGGATCAGTGTCCAAGTGTTAACCACAAGTAAGAAGTGGTATCAACAAATACAGGTGTCACGAAGTAAGCCTGCACCGGTGTACATTGATGTTTTTTTTACCTTGGCAACTGTTAATACAATCTAGCAATCATGTACTCCCTTCGTCCTATAATATAGGAGTGTTTTTGACATTGTTAAAAACATTCTTATATTATGGGACGGAGGAAGTAGTTAATAAGCTGACAAGTAACTACAATAATCTTATAACACCCAAAGTTATAAAAAAATGTCAACATGGGATTTTGTTTTGAAAATCGCATCTCAACAATACAATAGTTAGAATGGGTCATCAGTTGGATTACCTACTCAAAAGGTACTTTTATTCGTCACGAAAAAGTTAAAACATGACTTGTCTTTTGCTAATGCCATGTTTGGACTTTTCTAAATGCATACATGCATATGCGAGAGAGGGGAGAGAGAAGGCTCCGCATCATACGGCCTAGGTATGGATTCATTATAAGGACAGTAAAACTGGGCCTAAACCGAGCGCTCTCAGCGATTAACGTTGTCGGCCATCCCTTTTCGCGATCTGGACGTTCCCGACAGTCAGATTTCATGTGAAAAACAATATGTCCCGCATTATGTGTAATCTGGCCAAGCTATCCTGTGGGGTGCGGTTCCAGAGGCCGAAAGCAAACCCTTTGGTTAACTGGGCTGTCGGGCAGCCCATTCTAGCCCATACTATTCGCTAAAGGGGGTGAAGGAGCAAATTCTCCTCTCCCTCTGGTCATATATCACTGTCCCTTTCTCTCAAAAAAAAATATCCCTGTCCCTGTAGCCGCCGCCCAATCGAGAGAAAGGTTGGGGACGAGGCTTGCGACAGTGACCGCACTCCAGCCGCCGTTCCTTCTTACTCTACTTCGGTCTGATAGTCTGCTCGGAAGAGGAACCCACCACTGAACCACCCAACCCCAGCCCAGCCAAACCCCGCTTTCTTTCTTCTTCTCCCTCGATTCCCCCGTCTCCCGAGTCCCACATTGATCGCCGCCACCGCCGTCCCCACATACCGGCAACCTCGCTCCCGGACTCGCCCCTCTCCCGACCGCAGCCGTGCCTACCCCACCCCTTCCCTCACCTTCCGGACGGAGGCAAGATTGAGGTGGGTTCTATATTCATTCTCGATTTATATGACGTAGTGGTTGGTGAATGTGTGCAGGTGGATGTTCAACCGAGGTCACCGGAGTTGATCGATCTTTCGGAGCCGATGGTTCATGCCAGACCAGGAGGGAGATTTTGGGTGCTTTCGGACAGCGACGGAGAGGAGCAGGTCGAGAGCCATATATCTATGAAGATCGCCGGCGGAGTGTCCATGGCCTCGCCGAGCGCTGGTTCTTCGCCGGAGCTTGAGATCAAGAACGATCGGCGTAGCCCTACTGTTCAAATCTCGAAGCCAGTGATGAAGCCGTGGAGCGGACCAATTCCAAAGGTTCTGAGAAAACCGGAAACGTTGTCTGATTTCTTGCTGGATAACTGGACTCTTGTGACGCAGAAGAAGAAGAAGGATCGGCAGCCGCCGGCGGCACAGAGGCCGGAGCCGGCGAGTGATCGTTCATCCGTGATTAGGGCGGATCGGATCGTGCGTTTGAATGCGTTGTTGGGTTCTGACGGGCTGGGTGTAGTGGGCCGCTGTACGGACACTTCCGAGACCGGGACGTCGGGCTTGGGTGGTTTGCCTATGTGTGGACCGGGATTAGCGGGGCTAAAGGCCCAGGCAATACCGGCTACTGGCGAGAGGCCTGTCGAGGCGTTCGTGCATGTGATTGCGTTGGATCGTGTGCCATCGCATGCACGATCGGTTTCGCCCTGTCGAGGGGTTGTTCTCGCTAGGGTTCGCCGCCGCGGACGGGTGGGTTTTCCGTCTGATGTGCGTGGCCGTGCGAGGCGGGCCTCGGGTGTCTGTGTCGATATTGCGACGTTGGCCGAAGAGGACGTGATGCCGCCCAAGCCTCCGTCGCCGGCGAAGAAGGCAGCGTCGCCCGCAGGTGCGGTTGCCATGGCTGCGGTGTTGCCTGCGCCGGGTGTGGCTCGAGTTGCGCCTCCGCCTACGGCAGCCATGAGGCCGCCCAGGGCGACAGCTCCGCCTCCACCTCGGGCGCCGGCTCCGAGGCCGCCAGCTCCGACCCTAGCTGGGGCGCTGGCCCCGCTCGCGGCTAGGGCACCGGCTCCGTCTCGGGGGCCGATGCCCCCGCCAATGGTGCCTGTCCCCGGGTCGCGGGCTGCACATGCGCCGGCTGCTAGGCCCGAAACGCCGCCGGCACAACGTCCATGGCCGAGGCAGATGGCGGGAGGCCGAGGCAGTGGTGGTCAGGGTCCGACCGGCCTTGCGACGGGTGCGTCGGTGGGAGATGACCGTAACCCCCCGCGCGATCAGTCGGGCGATGACGGGTATGATTCTTATGGCGCTGGTTTGCACCGGGGTTCTTCCTTCACTGGAGGGGGCCGTGGTTATGCTTGGGTGGACAATGGCAATGATAACCGGGGTTTCCAAGGACCAACCGGAAATTTCGTTGAGGGCGCGGTCGGTCCTAACAACCGTGCTTTCCGAGGACGCTTTCGTGGAGGTCGGGGCGGGAACCGGAGGCACTATCAGCCTCGGCGTACTCAGACCGCTACAGTGACGGAGGTGGCGGAGGGTGCAGTGGATTTACCGCAGGTGGCGGTGGAGATGGTGCAGGCCTTGGCTACAGTTTCTATGCCAGAGCCCATGCAGACTGGCGATTCTACTTCTGAGCAAGGTTCGGACAAGGCCGAGAGTGACAAGTTGTCTAAGTGGGCGGCTAAGAAGAAGAAGCTCAATTGTTTCCGTTGTGGGGGAACCGGGTCACTTTTTGGTTCACTGTACTGCAGAGTTATGTGATCTATGCCGAAAACCTAAACACACAGCGGCCGACTGTCCTCTTGTGTTGGGGCCTAAACCATCCATTCAGATCTACAGAGTGTGTTGTTCGGAGTTGATGTTTTTGAGTCTCCTTCTACGGAGCCTTCTGCGCCCATAGTGGAAACGTCCTTCCCCGGTGTGGTGAAGGTGGTTCACGGGCCGTTGACCGAAGCTCAGATCATTCAGCAGTTAAGAGAGCTCGCTCCGGGTAATTTTCAGTGGTCCTTACTTAAGCTCACCGATAACTCTTACAAAGTGGATTTTCCGTCTAAGGAGGATCAGGTGAGGATTCTCGAGTTCGGTATGAGCAGGGTCACAGGGACTAGTTATGTGCTTGAGTTTGATAAGTGGAACAAGAAAGAGCCACAAGGCACGCCTTTAACTCAGATTTGGGTTCGTTTCTCTGGTGCTCCCTTTGACCCTCTGGACAGCTTCTTGGTCACTTGGAGCCTGGGTTCTTTGATTGGCAGGACTAAGCAGGTGGATATGCAGTTCACTCGGGCTCATGGGGTGGCACGGCTGCTTGTCAGTGTAGCCAATATTCAGTTCTTGCCAGACGTGGTGCCTTGGACTTACGCGGATGTTCTATATCAGTTGGATGTTGAGTATGAGGATCCTGATCTTTTCAATGAGTTTGAGGATGATAACCCCATGGACACTTCTGAGGGAGGAGGGGGTTCGGGGAACCAGGATGATATAGCTAAGAGTGATGATGACAAGGCTAAGGGGCCTTCGGGGTAGTCTGATAATGGTGACTCCGCCCCTGTTGGGACTTCCAGCATAGTTCCGACTACCACTCTTCAGCTTGGCTCTTTTGGAGCGTTCTCGGCTCCGCCGAGGGTGTCGTGTGACAGGGTCCGTTTTGCGACCTCGGTGCTCAGTTTGCGGGTGTCGAGGTCTGCTGAGGGCGGAGGTGCTTCGGGGCAGGATGTCCCGCCCTCGGTTGTTTCCTCTCGTTCGGCACAGGCTGAGGCGGCCGAGCCGGTGGTCATGGGAGGAGATGGCGAGCAGGAGGCTCGGCCCTCTGGGCCTTTGACGCTGGTGGTCCCAAGGGTCGGCGCGGCCCCCTTGGTGAGGTCGCATGAGGCCGTCTTTTCCTCTTCTGTTGCTCTGGAGGGCGGGCTGGGTGGTTTGGTTGCTGTGGCACCGGACTCCCTGGACCGCGCTAGGCCGAGTTCACCGGTCGCGGGCGTCGGCGGGGTGGCCGTCGATGGGCCCTGGGAGTTCTCGTCGCCGTTGGATGTTGCTCCGGTGGTCCCGGCGCTGGTCACCGCTGTTGGGGGACGGGCAGGAGGCTCTTTCCCCAGCGCAGCTTCTCGCGAGGAGGTCATCACTTTCAGTGGGATCCCGGATCCTGTCTCTGCAGGGAGACGGGTCAGCGGGAGACTACAGGAGCAGCCGGATGTTGATGACATGCAGCTCAGGTGCGAGTTGAGGGCGGCCAAGTTGCGTGACGTCGAGCTTTCTACTGGTATGTCTGTTAACAAGTCTAATTCTACTATGCATTTTACCAATGATGAGATTGTGCAAAATGTTAACCAATTAGGAGTATCTCTTGGTAATAATGATCTAGAGATTTCTAAGTCTGTTAATGATATGCTAGATTTGGAAGCTGAACGAGCGTTAGAATTGATTCGTAACATGGCGGCGGTTAGGCCGATGAATGAATCGGAGATTGATGCGCTTGGGGTTAGAGTTCTAGATGGTTTGTGTGCTGATCTTGATCCTGCGGTACAGGAGGCGGAGGAGGAGGATGAGTATGGCCTCCCTGAAACATCTAACCTTGAGGATGAGTCTTTGGTGGTAGAGGATCAATCCAAACGTGCCGAACCTTCTGATGTTCGCGTTAAGCCTAAACGGACCTGGAAACGGAAGGTTTATCCGGCATCGGCTGTGCGTAGAAGTGCTAGGATCCGTACCTCTAAAAAATTTCATGATGAAATATGAGAGGCATCTTTTGGAACAGCAGATGTCTTAAAGACTTGGCCAAAAGACGGTTTCTAGCAGAGGCTTCTCTTGAACATCATTTAGACTTTATTGCTTTGTCCGAGACCGGACGAGGTATTTTTTTCTCCACAATTTCTTAGTACCTTATCTGGGGGGGTTGATTTTGACTGGCACTGCCTCCCACCTCGAGGAAGATCCGGTGGGGTTTTACTTGGGGTTAAGTGTGAAACGTTGGAGGTTCGGAGTGTAGTGTTGGGTGAGTTTGCGGTAAAGTTTCGGGTCAGAACTAAAGCGGATGGTTTTGATTGGGCTTTGGTGGCAGTCTATGGGGCTGCGCAACCAGAACTCAAGCCAGATTTCTTGGCTGATTTGGTCCGTGTTTGCGGTAACGAGCAACTACCCGTCTTAGTGGGTGGGGATTTTAACATTATTCGAAGAAAGGAGGAAAAGAATAATGACAACTTTGACGGCAGATGGTCGTTTATGTTCAATACTATCATAGAAAGCTTGGATCTCAGAGAGATAGAGCTTTCGGGTAGGAAATTCACTTGGGCAAACTCGCTACCGGTTCCGACTTTTGAGAAGCTCGATCGTGTTTTTGCGAGCGTCGATTCGGAACAGAAGTTTCCTCTGGTAACGGTGCAGGCATTGACACGAGGTATCTCGGATCACACACCGTTACTAGTCGACTCTGGAGCTCAAACTCATATGGGTAATAAGAATATTTTCTCCTTTGAACTTGCCTGGTTTGAAAGAGAAGGGTTTATTGAGTTGTTAGCTAGAGAGTGCGCTAAAGACTCGGGGGGAAGGTCACCCATTGAGCGGTGGTAGTGCAAGATTCGTCATCTTCGAAGGTTCCTTCATGGATGGGCTAAGCACACGAATGGGATATATAAGGCTGAGAAGGAAAGACTCCTTATGATTATTCATTCCCTTGAGTTAAAAGCTGAAACCTCTATTTTAGATACTTCCGAGCTGGAGTCTAAAGTGGAGGCCAAGTTAAGGTTGAAAGAGCTTCTCCGCGAGGAGGAATTGTAATGGGCTTTGAGAGCTAAGGTTCGTAAGGTTGTCCAAGGAGAGGACAACACTCAATTCTTTCATATGATTGCTAATGGAAAGCATCGTAAGAAGAGAATTTTTCAATTAGAACAAGATGAAGGGACGATAGTTGGTCAGGAAAACCTGAAAGTTTACATTACCAACTATTATAAGCAGTTGTTTGGATCTCCGGAAGAGAGTTTTGTGTCCCTGGATGAGTCAAGAGTTGAGGATGTTCCCCAACTTGAGACGGAAGAGAATGAGTTTTTGACTGCTCCTTTTACGAAGAAAGAGGTGTTTGAGGCCATTTCACAAATGAAGAACAATAAAGCGCCAGGACCAGATGGGTTTCTGGCGGAGTTCTACAAAAAGTGCTGGCATTTTATTAAGGGTGACCTATTGCCGATGTTTCATGATTTGTTCAATGGTCAGCTTCATTTGTTCAAGCTCAATTTTGGAACGATAACTCTGCTTCCTAAGAAGACAGAGGCTATTCGCATTGAGCAGTTCAGGCCTATCTGTTTGCTTAATGTCAGTTTCAAAATTTTCACCAAGGTTGGGACGAACAGACTCACGCAGATTGCGCATTCAGTTGTGCAACCGTCCCAGACCGCTTTCATGCCAGACAGAAATATCCTTGAAGGTGTGGTCGTCTTGCATGAAACGCTCCATGAGATTCACTCAAAAAAACTAGATGGTGTGGTTTTTAAAGTGGATTTTGAAAAAGCATACGATAAAGTTAAATGGCATTTCCTTCAACAGGCGTTGCGTATGAAAGGATTTGACAAGGCCTGGCGAGACCAGATTGAGTCCTTTACGCAAAAAGGGAGTGTAGGGATTAAAGTGAATGATGATATAGGTCACTATTTCCAGACACACAAAGAACTAAGGCAAGGAGATCCCATGTCACCGATTCTATTTAACATAGTGGTTGATATGTTATCCATTTTAATAGGTCGGGCTAAGGATGCGGGGCAGGTTTCGGGTTTGGTTCCGCACCTAGTTAATGGTGGTATATCCATTCTGCAGTATGCCGATGATACTATCATCTTTATGGAGCATGACTTGGCGAAAGCAAGGAACATGAAGCTTGTGTTGTGCTTATTTGAACAATTGTCTGGACTCAAGATTAACTTCCATAAGAGCGAACTGTTTTGCTTTGGAAGAGCTAATGAGGACCAGGAGGCGTATAAGCAATTGTTCGGATGTGAGTTGGGTTCGCTACCGTTTACATACCTAGGTATACACATTCACCATCGTAAGCTGACGAACAAGGAGTGGAAGTGCATCGAGGATCGTTTTGAAAAGAAACTGAGCTGTTGGAAAGGGAAGCTCATGTCATATGGAGGTCGATTAATTCTGATTAATTCGGTCTTAACCAGTATGCCCATGTTTCTTTTATCCTTTTTTGAGGTCCCGGTGGGGGTCAGGAAGAGGTTAGACTTTTATCGATCTCGTTTCTTTTGGCAAAATGATGAGTTGAAACGAAAGTATAGGCTTGCAAAATGGGATATCATCTGTAGGCCGAAGGACCAAGGCGGTCTAGGCATTGAAAATCTAGATATCAAGAATAGATGTCTCCTTAGCAAGTGGCTATTTAAACTCTCGTCCGAGACAGAGGCCACATGGGCTCAGATTCTGCGAAATAAGTATCTTCAGGCTAAAACTTTGGCTCAGGTGACTGTGCGCCCGACTGATTCTCCGTTTTGGAAAGGGTTGATGAGAGTCAAGCCCCTCTTCTTTAACAGGGCAAAAATCTTAGTCGGTGATGGGGCTAACACGAGGTTCTGGGAGGATACGTGGCTTGGGGAGACGCCTCTGGCACTTCAATATCCTACTCTGTATACCATTGTTCAACGTCGAGAAGCCTATGTTGCAACTGTCTTACAGTCCACGCCTCTCAATATTAGCTTCCGGAGGACGCTAGTAGGCCATCGTTGGGAGGCATGGCTTCATCTTGTACGAAGGTTGATGGATGTCCAGCTGTCTCAGCAGCCAGATAGATTGTTTTGGAAACTGACTAAGGACGGCAGGTTCTCGGTCAAATCCATGTATCTGGATATCATAAACACTAGTGTCATTCCTTGCTTGAAGCACGTCTGGAAAGTTAAGGTACCTTTGCGAATCAAAGTGTTTATGTGGTTTGTGCATAAACAAGTCATTTTGACAAAAGACAACCTGGCAAAACGCAATTGGATGGGTTCTGCTAGGTGTAGCTTTTGTGATTGTAACGAAACTATAAGGCACCTCTTTCTAGATTGTCTGCTGGCTAAGATTCTTTGGCGTTCGATTCATATTGCTTTTAATATTACTCCACCTACCTCTATCAATATGTTATTTGAAACATGGCTTGATGGGGTTAACTTGGATGTAGCAAGACACATTCGTGTCGGAGTGTGTGCCTTGTTATGGGCAGTATGGAACTGCAGAAATGATTTGGTTTTTAACAGAAAAACGAACTTTCACTTTTTGCAGGTTATCTTCAGGGCCACAGCATTGATCCGTATGTGGTCGTTACTCACTCCGACGGAGGCCAGGGGGCGTTTGGCTACTGCGTCTACCCGATGGGAGATGGTAGTTCGGGGTATTTTCAACCGGTTTGGATGGCGGTCATGTAATAGGATAGGCATGTAGTGCTCCTATTTTATTTGCCAGCCGGTTGTGGCTTCTTGATTAGGCTCGCTTGAGCAGCTTGTTTTTTTTTTCGTACCTTCAGATGTTGGAGATTTTTGTGACTGCTTTTGTTTTTTAATTATGAGCCGTATGCATCTTTCTGATGCAGAGGCCGGGGTAATACCCCTTTTCTAAAAAAAATCACAGTCGGCTGCTTGGGCTTCTCCTTGGTCGGGTAAGGCTCGCCCGTGGGGACTGGCAGCCCATGGACGCCGACGACACTAACAAAGCCGCATATCATAACGAGAGAGCAGATTTGCTGGAGGGGGAGAAATACCATTCCTAATCGTTGCTGATTTTTATGTCCTGTTGATTACTAGTAAAGCATATTGCAATCTGCAACCCTTTTTTGTGTCTTTGTGTGTCGGTAGCAACAACAGCACATTACAACGAACTTTTACGTTCCTCCCCCTTTTTTGTATTGTAGGTTTGATTTGGTTGTGATAGAGAATGGGAGGAAGGAGAAGATGCCTCTGGACTGCTGAATCCCTTCGTGTAGCTTGGTAGATTTTTAGAGAATGATCTAATTTTATTCAAACTCGATAAAACATTATAAATACAATTTGTTCATACCATAGGTCGATGCAACTACAAAGTAAGCCTATAACTAAAACTACAATGATTTTTTTCAAAAAAAAGACACCTTCTCTGTGGTATCAAGCTTTGCAATGCAAGGATTGTGAAGCCTTTTGTAAAGTGACTGGTATCATATTGGAGTACCAACACCACCACTCACACCTGCACAAACACGACTACCTTCATAGCTTTCAGAAAGCCTCTTGAGTCACCCTATGAAGTCATGAGTGTGGAACTTACTTGGGATCGTCGATGGTCTTCTAGAGGTCCAGGGACATCGAACTACAAGATCTTCACTAAAACGCAAAAGAAGAAGAACTCCAAAGTCAACCAATAAAAACAACACAATCCAGGAACACAAAGTCGTTAGATCTTGTAGTTCTTCTCCAAAGTCAAATGGATCTGCGAGACTGCGAGAAGGCGAGAATATATACCTACAATCACAATCCACATGATCAGATATACCAAACATGTAGAGACATGAATTCTAACCCCATGGTGCCGCTCGATAAGACACCTTCATAGCAGGAGAAGAATATGAATATATTTACACTCGTCGACATCACCTCGCCCGGATTTTTTTGATGAAGATCGTAAAATCACGCTCATAAAACTTCTGAATACATCTAGGAAGATCCAAAGCTCCCCTCGGCTATAGAAAAGGGGGAGCCAAAAAAGTTTGGTGGTGCATGTCCTCCTAACACCTAACTTCTCATTGCCCATCCTACTGTTGTTATCCTCGAATATGTAGGTAGTGGAGGAGGCGGCGCAACCCAACAAGAGAATGGCTAGCCTGGCTAAATTATGGATGGTAGTCAAGATGTTTTATCATAGTTTTTGCTGATCAATAGGATAACGCTCCTTCTAATTAGTCAATAGGCAAAGCTTTCATGAATGGGAAGAAATGTTCTCAATATAGTTCTATCTTCTTACGAGGGAGAGGAGCGCCTTTTACGCAAGGGAGTGCCATGCTACATGGCTAACAACTCACACCTTTTTTTAGGCGCAACAACTGACAACTTAGTCCCTCGAAAAATTATGACACCTTAGAAAACCGCAATACCCCAATTGGGATCCAACCAATTATCTATCCAACATTGGCCTTTAATCGGTTTAGCAGGGAGGTGAAAGATTTTTTTTGCCTTTTCCCCCTTTTCTTTTCCTTTTAAATTTTTTCCTTATTGTCCCTTTCTTCCCTTCAGTTTCCTTTTTGCACTCCTTTATTTTATTTTGTTTTAAAAAAACTGACAAGAAGGCTTTTTTCATATATGAAAAATAAATAAAAATATGAACTATTTTTGTTCTAAATACACCATGTTTCTCATATATAAACATTTTGTGTAAACATATTTTACAAAAATAAATGAACATTTTTAATATAAATAAGTTATTTTTTCACTATATACCTTTTTCTTCTTAGATTCGCGTCACAGAAAAAGGCCCGATTTTTTATTAATAATAAATAATAATGCTATAATTCCGAAACTAGTATTGATAAGTTAGAATTTCAAGAAATAGGAAGGACGCCATCAATAGTAGCGTTCAGACCTGGTCGCTGTTGCAAACCACGTCCACAGCTGGACGCTATTCTTAGCAACGGCCAGTGTTTGGTTCAACCTAGCCTAGAAAAGTCCTCGCCTTCGTCCGACCTAAGGACAACTCCAATGCGGCAACCTAAACTGATACAAATTTTGTTCGTTCTTTGTTCATTTGGATCGGTTAACCACGTCAATTTCCGTTTTTGTCCGCCGGTCCGAAGATGCTCGGACAAACATATTTCACACTTCCACTGGATTTCGATTTTTTTAATAAAACAGCCAGCAGAATCCAATTTACATTAATGAAAACTAAAAAAAATATTAAATTAAAAGATAAAATAAACAGTTAGCGGTGGGCAGTAGATCATCGTCATTTTATTCCTCCTCCTTGGCCAGGTCGACGTAGACTGGCGTCTCCATCCATGGGAACGCCTGCTGGATGGCTGACAACGTAGCCACTTGCTGCACCACCAGCTGATGCTTCTTCCGTCGCTCGGCCTTCATCGCCTGCTCTGCAGCCTACCACTCGGCCTCCTCGTCTATCGTGCCCATCCACACGGGCATGCATGATATACGATGGCGACGTGTTCGTCCACGACCATGATTGCCCAAGCCATGGCCATGGCTCCTCCTCCATAGGCTTGGGCGCAAGCGGTGCTAGGGGCGGTGGGGGCATGTTAGCCTCCACTCTAGCCGCCGATTCAACCAGTGCATGTGCAAGGCTAGGCCACTTGGCCAGCTCCTTGCGCTCGGCCTCCTCAATGGACCTCCTTGTCGCCTCCTCGAGAGCCACAATGTAGGCCTCCTAATCCTCCCCCCTTCACCATGACCGACGGTGATGGTGGATGGTGCACAGGACGCATCCTTGTAGCACGACTGACAACACTGGTCGTGCTCAGTGGCGAACTACGCGTCCTGGTTCGGCGAATCCATTTTGGACGCTGGGTTGCGGTAAAGGTCGTCCGAGAGTAGACACGACGATGGTGGATCTCCATTAGCTGCGTGCGGCCTGAGTCCGGCACAGTCGGCACCAGAACCCTATCGAGGTTGAGGTGCCACCCATGCGGCAGGTTCACGTTGGGCTACGACACCGGCACACCATGCTTCCAGAAGTGCTGGCAGTGGTGCACTGACACGTAGAGGCAAAAGCACGACATCCGACTCAAGATCAACTTATCTATTATCATAAACTAGCCAGTTACCAATTGTATTGCCCAAAAGTAACAACCTAGCCAAATATATAATGTACGTTTGTAACCATTGAATAAATTATACACAAGACTAGACAAAGAAGATTCAACGAGGCTATGGAACAACTCACATGCTCCAATCATAGGTCTAGTGGATGATCCTAATGATGAGCGAATGATCCTAATGACAAGCAGCTAGTGAGATGATGTTGCTCCTGTGATGATTGATGATGTCCGTGCTGGAGCTTGCTTACCACCTAGAAAGGTAAGAAGCGATGGCTGCAGGTGTATTAGAGTATATAGGTCATGAAATCTCTATCTATCATAGTAAAACGACTCGGTTGAGCCTAATCAGAGCACCAATGAAAGGGCAATGACTGGACGCCATCCGTACTAGCGTCCAGACCTGGACGCAGTTAGCAATAGAGTCCATCCTGGACGCTGTTATTCCTGGCGTCCTTCCTATTTTTATAATTTTCACCAACCCTTTACCAGTTTCGGAATTACAGAATTATCATTTACTATTAATAAAAAATTCAGGAAAAAGGCAGACATAAAATAGAAGTGGTTGAACAAAAGAAAATTCAGGAAATAACCATGCACTCCCTGCAAATTTGTTTTTTACCGTGTACATGCATTCCTGGAAACGGTCCTAGAGGCAGTTTCATCTTCCTAGGTGTGTGAAGGAGGATGGAGGGATGTACGGTTGTCCATAGCAGCACAATTACCCAGGCCGGCCCTGAGGGGAGTGACATCCCAGGCCGCCAAAATCTAGGAGACCTAAAATTTTTAGGACTGACCCATGACAAAACAAGAGTACCATCATCTGCATGTTGTTGCTCTTCAAGGAGAGCTCCTATTTTCCGCCTGCAGGCGGAAGATATCTAGGCCTGCACTGAAGGCAGGCGTGATGGGCCAGCCCATTCTTCACCGGAGCTGTTTTTCTTTTATTTCTCTTTGGTTTTTAGTCTATTTTATTAAAAACCGGCTTGTTATTTATTAGGATCTGGTATTTAAAAACTTACTGAAAATGGAAACAAAAATTTACAAAATTATTCAGTATGTGTGTGTGAAAAATTTTAGTGTATATTAAACAAAATTCATCATCTATTAAAAAACTATTCAATGTGTATTAAAAAAATATTCGATTTACAGAAAAAAAGTTGATCATATATTAAAAATAGTTTGATGCATATAATTTTTTTCATCATATATAATAAAATAAGTTCAGTGTACATTAGAAAAGGTTCACCGTGTATTAAAAAACTGTTCAATATGCATTAAAATAATATTTGATGTACACAACAAAGTTTACCGTATATCATGAAATAATTAAGTGCATATATGTCGGAGTAGGCGTCGGTGATGGGCGAAGCGGACGCCGGCGTTCGGGTGAAGAAGAAATGGCAGCAACAGCACGCAAACGGGCGGAGTAAGGAGCTAGCAAGGGCCTACGCGTCCGGTAAGGCTAACGGAAACGCGTGCGTGGCCATTTGGTCACCGGAGCTACACCGACGAGCAAATGAGGCAGTGGCGCGCTCGGTCACGGTGGGGACGACGGCTAAGGGCACGGAGCTACGAGGAGAAGAGAGCGGAGGGGATGGGGAGCTCACAACAGAGCTGCAGGGAACGACAGTGGGCTTGAGGAGGACTGGTGGTGGCGGATCGAAGACGGCAGAGGCGGATGCCGTCGGGGAAGAAGAGGTCGAGGGCGACGGTGGAGGGGCACAGAGTGTAAAACAAAGGGTTTATGGTTTGTGGCACACCTCCAACATGGGGTGGCCTTTGTATTATATAGGGGGTACATCATCATGTACAAATACAATTACAACTATAATACATGTAGGCCCAATATATACAGAGTCTAACACCCTCCCTCAATCTCAGCCGTGCTCAGAAGAATTAACTAGGTTGAGATTACACCTACAACCCTCAAACCGAGGAAGAGACAGTGGCTTGGTGAAGATGTCAGCAAGTTGATCCTTTGAAGGGATGAACTTGATAAGAAGCAGCTTCTGGGCAACACGTTCTCTGACAAAGTGGTAATCAACTTCGATGTGTTTCATCCGGGCATGGAATACTGGATTGGAAGGCAGATACGTAGCACCGATGTTATCACACCAACGAACAGGAGGTTGCTCCTGAGAGATCCTCAACTCTCGAAGCAAGGACTGTATCTAAATCAGCTCAGCTGTGGCATTTGCAACTGCTTTGTACTCAGCCTCAGTGCTACTGCGGGACACTGTTGCTTGTTTACGAGCACTCCAGGCGATCAAGTTAGCACCAAGGAACACTGCGTAGCCCCCCGTTGATCGCCTGTCGTCCGGATTCCCAGCCCAGTCTGCATCAAAGAATGCGGAAAGAGCTCCAGAGGGCATGGGTTGCAGATGCAAGACATAAGAAGTAGTCAACCGAATATAGCGTAATATACGCTTAACAGCAGTCCAATGAGACTCTCGAGGTGCATGCAGAAACTGACAGACACGGTTGACAGCATGAGAAATATCTGGACGAGTGATAGTCAAGTACTGTAGACCACCAACAATACTGCGATACTCAGTGGCCTCCTCAGCTCAAAGAAGTGAACCATCAAAAGCAGACAGTTTGTCAGTAGAAGACATAGGTGTAGTAGCAGTCTTGCACTTGAGCATACCAGCACGTCGAAGAACATCAAGAGAATACTTCTGCTGAGTCAGTGACAAACCAGAACCAGAGTACGAGACCTCCAGGCCAAGAAAGTAGTGTAGCTTCCCTAGATCCTTAACCGCAAAATCAGCACACAAGGAAGAAACCAAGCAATCCGCAGCAAACACCGGGTGCTGGCAAGAATGATGTCATCAACGTAGACCAGTAGATACATAGTAACTGTAGGACGCTGAAGAAGAAACAGTGAGGTGTCAGCCGTAGATGGAACAGAACCATGAGCCCGAAGAATGGTGCCAAGACGTGCATGCCAAGCACGCGGAGCCTACTTCAGACCATAGAGCGCCTTAACAAGGTGACACAGATTCTGCGGACGAGCTGGATCAACAAAACCAGGAGGCTGACGCATATAGACCTCCTCCTCTAGTACACCATGAAGAAAAGCATTCTGAACATCAAGTTGGCGAAGGGACCATCCACGAGTAACAACCAGTGAGAGCAAAAGGCGAATGGTAGTGGGTTTAACCACCGGACTGAAGGTATCCTCATAATCAAGACCAGGACGCTGTTTGAATCCTTTACCAACCAGGCGAGCCTTGTATCGCTCAACAGAACCATCGGCATGTCTCTTGACCTTAAAAACCCATTTGGAATCAATAACATTGACACCCGCCTTGGGAGGAACTAAACACCACGTACCATTTTGAAGAAGAGCTTGGTATTCTTGTTCCATCGTAAGACGCCAGTGAGGAATGCTCATAGCTGCCTGAAAATGCCGTGGTTCAGCAGTAGGGTCTGCCTGTGCCTGCGCCATGCAAGTCGCAAGCCAGGCAACAGTACCATCTGTGCGCTTCTTCGGTTGAAACATAGCACTCTTGCTGCATGTATGAGGACGCTAAATAGGAGCCGGGGCCGATGGTGGTGAAGGCTCCAGCGACAGTGGTAATGAGACCGCAACCGCAGGAGAGGCCAACGGCGAGGTAGCCGGTGGAGGCGTGGACGATGTCGACGCAGCAGGAGTCAGCAGCCCATTGGAGGGCGAGGCCGGCCTAGGCGAGCTCGGCGTAGAGGGCCGCACAGGCGAGGCCGGCACAGGCAAGCTCGGCGTAGAGGACCGCACAGGCGAGACCGGCCGAGGCGAAGTCGACCCAGACGAAGTCGACCCAAGTGAGGCTGGCCCAGGCGAGGTCGACGTGGAGGGCCGGGGGGGGGCGACGCGGCCGACGGAGGATTCCCAGGCGAGGCCGGCCCAGGGGTAGGAGGCGAGGCGGACGGTGTGGAGGCCGCAGGCGCTGGCGGGCAGGCTGCATGGGGCATGCAGGCGCTCGGCTGACGACGTGAGGAGTCGGGGATGGGGAAACCGCCGGTTCCTCCTCATCCAGAAGCTGCAAACGTGCACCCCTCCCAATACCTGCACCATGGTTAGACAACAAAGAGGACAACTGTGTAACATCTACAAATTGATCAGGCAAGGTACTTGATGAGTGCAAAGGCGGTGTGGAGGCGACGACAGAGGTGGGAAGCGCAGAAAAGGGAAAAACATGTTCATCAAAAACAACTTCGCAGGAAATATACACACGATTATACGGAACATGAAGACATTTATACCCTTTGTGAATAGAACTATACCAAAGGAAGACACATTTTTTGGATCTAAACTCAAGCTTGCGATTATTATAGGGACGAAGGTGTGGCCAACATGCACAACCAAACACCTTAAGAAATGTATAATTAGGAATTTGACCAAGAAAGAGTTCAAGTGGAGTTTTCATATGAAGGAGTCGCAAAGGAAGCCTATTTATAAGAAAACAGGCTGCGGTGAAAGCATCACTCCAAAACCGAAACGGAACAGATGCATGAGCTAGCAAAGTTAACCCAGTTTCAACAATATGACAATGCTTACGTTCGGCTGAACCATTCTGCTGATGTATGTGTGGGCAGGACACACGATGAGCAATCCCAAGTTTTTCAAAGAAAGTGCTAAGATTGCGGTACTCACCCCCCCCCCAATCCAACTGTACATGAATGATCTTATGATTGAGAAGGCGCTCAATATGTGCTTGAAACTTAAGAAACACGTCAAAGACATCAGACTTGCGTTTACGAAGATATAACCAAGTAAACCGACTATAAGCATCAATGAAACTGACATAATATTCATGACCACTAACGGATAGTTGGGCAGGGCCTCATATATCTGAAAATACAAGCTCAAGAGGAGTTTTTGACTATATGATTGGAAATAGAAAATGGTAACTGGTGACTCTTGCCTTGTTGACAGGCATCACAGATAGCAGCATCATTATTTCTAGATTCTGACGGTAGCTCATGACGGTGGAGAACATGGCGAACAATGTGTAATGCTGGATGACCAAGGCAAGAATGCCATAATGCAGGAGACATGCGAACTCCGTTGAAGACCTGAAACTCAGCAGCAGCAGCAGGAATGGCGGTGGGCGCATCCAGTGCATACAAGCCTTGGCGAAAATGACCTCTAAGAAGTATGTCCCTCGTAGCTCGGTCCTTAACAAGGAGATGAAACGGGTGAAACTCACAAAAGACATTATTATCCTGAGTAAGTCTAGGAACAGAGAGTAAGTTACGAGTAACAGAGGGAACACGAAGAATATTTTTAAGATGCAAATTCCTAGAGGTGTTTGTGAGAAGTGATGTCTGACCAATATGAGAGATGTGCATACCTGCCCCATCCGATGTGTGAACCTTGTCGTGGCCATGGTAGGGGTGCGGAACGCTGAGCTTGCCCAGTTCATTCGTCACGTGGGCTGTAGCGCCAGTATCCATGAACCAAGAGGGATTAACAGGATATGAGGGCGTATGCCCCTGCTGCGCCATGAGGACTTGGCGACCATTGCCCTTGCCGTTGTTGCCGAGGCCGAGGAAGTCGGTCTTGAAGCGACGATGACAGCGAGAGGCGACATGCTTCGGCAGGCCACAAAGTTGACACGACTGAGCCACACCACAAGAAGAACAACATGCACATGGACAACCATCAATGATGACCATAGAGGAGCCAGGGCGCGGCGGCGGCTGCTGACCCGAGGATGCGCCGCCGGGTTTGCCCCCCCCCCCCCACCCAAGGGAGCCGAAGAAGGGCCACGGCCACCTCCTTTACCGCGGTACGCAGCGTTAACAGAGGGGTCCGCGGGGATGTCCAGGCGGCATGCGTTGAGCCGTTGCTTCGTCGAGAGGAGGCGGCTGTAGTGGTCTTGAGGACGGATATGAACCTTGCGTTCATTGATCACCTCCGCCAGGGAGTCGTAGTCGCTATCAAGGCCCGCGAGGATGTAGGCCGTGAACTCAGAGTCGCGAAGAGGCTCTCCAATGGATGCAAGAGTGTCAGCCAACTTCTTGATCTTGTTGTAGAAGGCAGTGACAGTACCACCGTCCTTACGGGTCTCGGCAAGCTTCGTGCGGATGGACATGAACTGCATAGTAGACCGAGATGAAAAGCTCGACTCCAGGATGTCCCACACCTCATGAGAGGTCGTGGCGAAGAGAACCAGCCCGGCAACACCCTCCCCCAGGGAGGATTGTATCGCCGAGAGGATGGCTTGGTCCTGAGCAATCCATGCGCGAAACACCGGATGATGCAGCGGTGGACACGGCTGGGTACCATCGACGAAGCCCTCCAAGTAGTGGCTATGAAGTAACGGAAGCACTTGTGCATGCCAGTAGAGGTAGTCATCCGGCTTGAGCTTCACCGGGAGGAGGTGCGAGAATAGGAACGACCACGAGGAGATCGCAGCCAAGGCAGCGTCAAGGTCCATGTAGGGTGGTGGCGCGGACGGAGGCTGATGTTGCGCGCCATACGCCGAGGTGTCGTACAACGAGGGTGCACTGTACACTGCCGGTGGGCCATACTGTGAAGAGGCCGCGGGGTCATCGGGACCAGGATACGCGCCATATGGAGGATGCGCTGCTGACGGAGGACCGTACGGGGCACCATACAGATGAGGACCACCATAGCCGACGTAGGCCGCGGGTGGGGCTTCGGCAACAGAGTAGCTTGCTGCGGTGTAGACGGGGGCAGTAGGAGCAGGCACGACCGGGCGCATCATCGGATGCGAGACGGCCGAGTGCGGCGGCATAGGTACAATAAGGTACGTGGCGGCCGGGAGCAGCGATGGCGGCGGGAGCCTCGCAGATGCAGCGGTCGACGAGAAGTTGCCAGCATGCATGAAGGTGACAAGGCCGGCGTACTGGGAGCCAACAGATCGCGTCGACAGGGGGCCAAGCGTGCCCTCCGTCGTGTAGGGCGCAACTCCTCCATAGAGGAGAGCCGCGAGCGACAGTGGCAAAAACGCATGATCCATAGGAACTGCAACAGCGGTGGCGGCAGTCGAGGCGGCGGTGAGTGATGAAGCTATGTACCTAGGGTAGGGTCATGGACCTGTCCAGCATACCCTCCCCAAGGACATCTTTACAAAGAATCAGAAGCAGTCAAAGAGAAACCATCATCCACTCGACCGTGGAGATGCGCTCACTCGACCACCTTGAAGACACTCGACCACTAGAAGATGAGGAACCCTCCACTCTGCAACGGTCAGGACTTAAACTATAGCATTATGAGCATTTATGACACTTTACTGTAGATGTTACGAGTAACGCCTTTCCTTTATGAGCATTGAACCCTGTGTAACGGAGGGGAGCTGGGGTCCTGGCGCACTCTATATAAGCCACCCCCTCCTCTGGGACAGGGGTTCGCACTTCTGTAAACTCACACACACATATAATCCAGTCGTCCGCCTCAGGGCACCGAGACGTAGGGCTGTTATTTCCTCCGAGAAGGGCCTGAACTCGTAAAACTCGTGTGTACAACTTCTCCATAGCCAGGATCTTGCCTCCTCATACCTACCCCCATTTCTACTGTCAGTCTTAGACCCACGAAAGTTGGCGCCCACCATGGGGCAGGTGTCTTAGCGACTTATTGGAGAAGTTGCAATTTTTTCGATCCCCATCATCATGGTTCCAGGCGGAGGTTTGGCTGAGGGCCGCGAGATCCGTCTCGGCGCGCTCGTGTTTGTCGCCGACGACTCCGTTTGGCTTCAGGAGGCACCACTCGACGTCGATGCGCTCCCCGCCCGCGGGGCGACGCACTTTCACGCGTGCGTCTGTGGCGTCCTCCTGCGGCAACCGTCGACCCAGTACCAGTCGACTCCTACGGCTTTCCCCCTCCCTGCGACCCGCCGGAGCAAGCGCACCGGCCGGTCAAGGATTCAACGGTGGGTGAAGCATGTGGTGGCCCGCCAGTCGGCCACCCCTCAAGTCGCGGCGCTCGAGCCCGACGAGTCTCTCTACGGCCTGTTCGATCTGTCGACTGGCTCCACAGAGACTGCATCCGAGTGCCGCAGCAATGACTCGGCAGCGGAAGTCCTGATGCTCAATGGACCACACGGTCCTCCTGGCTTCGATCGTGAAGACCGAGGTGATGGGAATGGCGATCCATCGCGCGTTCACGAGGAGTACCGCCCCGAGCCTCTCTCCTCACAGCAGAGAGAAGAACTTCGTCGCCGAAACATGGATTCCCTGCATACTCCTATAGTTGGAGAAACGTCCGAGGCCCAGGCCTTGGAACAGACTCGCTTGGCCAATCTGGCTGAGCGCACTCGGCTGGAGAACCTCTAGCACGCACTCGACGATTGCGCTCGTCAACGTGCTCCTGAGTCTAGCCGACGCCAACTTTTTCCACCTCCGGCTCAGGTATACCGGACACCGATCCAAAACCTAGCAGGTGCTGCCCGGATAGCAGAGTCGATTCAACCTTCCCAGTCAGAAGCTGGCCGAGGTCTGGCGCAGATCAGGGCCTTGCTCCGGGGAGCAGGAGAGCAGAATACGGCCGTGTCTCAGTCGCGGGATAGGATCCATCGCAGATCTGTGGTCGCAGATACGGTCCAGTCGGCCCATAGCCCGAGATCGCCCCCGAGGCGTGAGGGACGTGGAGAGCGGCGTGATCAGTACAGAAAACAGAAGCAGTATGATCGTCGAGTGCCCACGCCTCCTCCAAGGAGTGGGTCATATGTGCCGCGGCCACATGAAGACAGGCGCCCTAACAACGTCAGAAGGGGTATTCCAGTCGACCCCAGGGAGCCAGGCTTTGATGCGAGATCTATTCTCGTACCAGGCTTGGTCGACAGAAATAGAGCTCACCAAGATTGCCATGATAGAGGCCCGCAAACCGGCAATAGGGTGCATGTCTTTGGCTCAGAGTACTTCAGCAGAGCTATCAGAGCTGCAGTGATTCCCCCCAACTTCAGGTTGGCGACCGGAGTCGGTAAGTTCATCGGAGAGTCCAAGCCTGACACCTGGCTCGAAGACTACCGAGTAGCCGTCCAGATTGGTGGCGGCAATGATGAGGTGGCCATGAAACACCTTACTCTGATGTTGGAGGGCTCGGCTAGGGCGTGGCTGAATCAGTTGGCACCTGGCAGCATCTATACTTGGGAAGATCTCACCCGAGTGTTTGTCAGAACGTTTGAGGGTACTTGCAAGCGGCCAGCAGGTTTGACAGAATTACAGTGTTGCGTCCAGAAACCAAATGAAACTTTGAGAGATTATATCCAGAGGTGGATCACCCTGCACCACATGGTGGAAGATGTGTCTGATCATCAGGCAATTTGTGCTTTCAAGGAAGGCGTCGGGTACCGGGAGTGGAATCTAAAATTCAGTCGGACAAGAAACATGACTCTGACTCGGATGTTGGAAATTGCCACCAAGTATGCCAATGGTGAAGAGGAGGAGCGACTGCGGAGCGGCAAGCACAAAGCATTCGCCCACGAAGCCGGAGGAGGAAACTCCAGTCGGAAACAAAAATGCAAGGCCGAACCAGCTGCTCCGGGTGAGGCCTTGGCTGTAGTTCAAGGAAAGTTCAAGGGGAAGCCCAAAGGGCCGTGGAACCCCAAGAAAGTAAAAGATCAAGATGGAAATGACGTGTTGGATCTGTCGTGCCATATCCACACCAAAAAAGACGAAGAAGGTAATTTCATTTACCCGAAGCATACCACTCGACAGTGTCGGCTCCTGATCCAACAGTTCCGAGAGAAACAGCCCAAGGAAAAGGAGGAGGCAGACAAGGCTGAGAGTGAAGGGGAAGATGATGATGGTTATCCTGACGTGAATTCCACTCTGATGATTTTTGCTGATGTTGAAAATAAGAGTCGATTGAAAGTCATCAACAGAGAATTGAACATGGTCGCTCCGGCGACACCCAGTTACTTGAAATGGTCGTAGACTGCCATTACGTTCGACCAGTCTGATCACCCAGCACACATCGCCACCCCTGGGAGGCAAGCGCTGGTGGTCAACCCGGTGGTCGAAGGCACTCGACTGACAAAGGTCCTGATGGACGGGGGCAGTGACCTGAACATTCTGTATGCAGAAACATTGAAAGGAATGGGCATTCCGATGTCCAGACTCAGTGAAAGTCATATGAGTTTCCATGGGGTCATCCCAGGCAAGAAGGCTGCATCCCTCGGTCAGATTGCACTCGACGTGGTTTTCGGTGATGCCAAAAAATACCGCAAAGAAAAGTTGACGTTTGAAGTTGTGGATTTTCAGAGTGCGTATCATGCAATTCTGGGCAGGCCAGCTTATGCACGATTCATGGCTCGACCTTGTTACGTGTACCTCAAATTGAAGATGCCTGGTCCCAGAGGAGTGATCACTATCTCTGGTAATCGAAAAAAGGCGGAAGAGTGTTTCCAGAAGGGCTCAAAGATCGCGGATGCCCAGATGGCCATGGTAGAATTGCAAGAATACCAGAAAAATGCAGAGCCGAGTGACTTGCTGCGAGCCAAGAAGCCAGCCACGGATTCAGCATTCCAGTCGTCTGGCGAGACAAAGTCTGTTCACATTCACCCGACGGACCCCAATGCAGCTCCGACCCATATTTCGACCACACTCGACTCCAAATAGGAAGAAGCGCTCATCCAGTTCCTCCGTGAGAACTGGGACATCTTTGCATGGAAGCCTTCTGACATGCCAGGTGTTCCCAGGGGACTGGCTGAGCATCGTTTGCGAGTCGACCCGAAAGTGAAACCAGTCAAAGAGCATTTCCGACGGTTCGCCGTCCAGAAAAGAAAAGCAATCGGCGAAGAGGTGGCTCGGCTTTTGGCAGCTGAGTTTATCCAAGAGATTTACCACTCCGAGTGGTTAGCCAATGTTGTCATGGTCCCAAAGAAAGATGACTCACTCCGCATGCGCATCGATTTCAAGCATATCAATCGGGCCTGCCCGAAAGATCACTTCCCACTCCCTCGCATCGATCAGATAGTCGATTCGACTGCTGGGTGCGAGTGTTTGTCCTTTTTGGAAGCCTACTCCGGGTACCACCAGATCCGTCTATACGGACCCGACGAAATAAAGACAGCTTTTATCACCCCGTTCGGGTGCTTTTGTTATGTCACAATGCCATTCGGCTTGAAGAACGCTGGAGCCACATTTATGCGGATGATTCAGAAGTGCCTGCTCACTCAGATCAGTCGGAATGTGGAAGCATACATGGATGACATTGTGGTCAAGTCACATAAAGGTTCTGACCTGCTGACCGACCTCGCTGAAACCTTTGCCAACCTCATAAGGTATGATATCAAGCTCAATCCATCAAAGTGCACGTTTGGAGACCTAGGCGGAAAGTTACTCGGTTTTCTTGTTTCCGAAGGAGGAATCGATGCTAACCCAGAGAAAGTAGGCACTATACTTTGAATGAAACGCTCTATGCGTGTGCATGATGTCCAGAAGCTTACTGGTTGCTTGGCCTCCCTAAGTCAATTCATTTCTCGCCTCGGTGAAAAGGTGCTGCCTCTTTACCGACTGATGAAGAAATCAGATAAGTTCGAGTGGACTCCAGAAGCTGATGCAGCATTTGCAGAGCTAAAAGCCCTGCTTTCCACCCAGCCGGTGCTTGCTGCTCCAATCAGCAAAGAGCCTCTTTTGCTTTATATAGCAGCCACTGGACAAGTCGTCAGTACAGTACTTACGGTCGAGCAGGAAGAAGAAGGAAAAGCGTGCAAAGTTCAACGCCCAGTTTATTATATTTCTGAAGTCCTGACCCCATCAAAGCAGAGATATCCTCACTATCAGAAGCTTGTCTATGGAATTTACATGATCACGAAGAAGGTTGCACACTACTTCTCAGATCACTCTCTTACAGTCGTTAGCGATGCTCCATTGTCAGAGATTCTGCACAGCAGGGATGCAACTGGTCGAGTGGCAAAATGGGCGATTGAACTCCTTCCCTTGGATATCAAGTTTGAGGCAAAGAAAGCTATCAAGTCCCAAGCAATACCAGATTTCCTCGCCGAGTGGATCGAACAGCAACTGCCGACTCAAGTTCACTCTGAGCACTGGACCATGTTCTTTGACGAATCCAAGATGTTGAACGGTTCTGGTGCTGGAGTAGTTCTGGTATCCCCCCGAGGAGACAAGCTCAGATATGTCCTCCAGATTCACTTTGATTCCTCCAACAATGAAGCAGAGTATGAAGCACTCCTGTATGGGTTGCGCATGGCCATCTCACTCGGCGTCCGTCGCCTCATGGTCTATGGTGACTCAGATTTGGTAGTTAATCAAGTGATGAAGGAGTGGGACGTCAGAAGCCCAGCCATGACTGGTTACTGTAACGCGGTGAGAAAGCTTGAGAAGAAGTTCGAGGGGTTAGAACTCCACCACATCCCCCAATTGAAAAATCAAGCAGCCGATGAATTGGCAAAGATAGGTTCCAACAGAGAAGCCATTCCCAGCAATGTGTTCTTGGATCATATTCACACGGCGATAGTTCAGGAAGACCCTTTCACTGAAGAGCCCCCACGACCCAAGAGCACCACGGATCCGACTGAAGTCGAGGTCCCAGCTATGGTCGACCTAATCATGGAGGTTCTGGCCATTACTCCCGACTGGACGGTGCCCTACATTATGTACATCCTCAGGAAAGAGCTCCCAGAGGACGAAGAAGAAGCTGACAGATCGTCCGCCGATCCAAAGCTTTTACTGTGATAAGAGGGCAGCTATTCAGAGAAAGTGTGACTGGAGTCGCTCAGAAGTGCATAACACTAGAAGAAGGTCGAATGATCCTCAATGACATCCACTCGGGGACCTGTGGCCACCATGCGTCCTCTCGGGCCATCGTGGCTAAAGCATACCGAGCTGGATTCTATTGGCCACGAGCAAATGAGATGGTGAAAGATATAGTCGACAGATGTGAAGGCTGTCAATTTTACTCCGATATGTCTCACAAGCCAGCGTCAGCCCTGAAGACCATTCCCCTCGTCTGGCCCTTCGCTGTTTGGGGACTGGATATGGTCGGACCGCTGAGGACCGGCAAAAGCGGCTTCACTCACGTGCTCGTTGCAGTCGACAAGTTTACCAAATGGATCGAAGCCAGACCTATCAAGAATCTTGATGCTAGCACCGCTGTCAGTTTTATAAGAGAATTGACATTCAGATATGGAGTCCCACACAACATCATCACGGACAACGGATCGAACTTCGATTTTGATGAGTTCAGAATTTTCTGCGCCTCTCAGGGCACTCGAGTCGACTATGCTTCTGTTGCTCACTCGCAGTCGAACGGACAAGCAGAAAGAGCCAATGGCCTAATTCTCAAAGGACTGAAGCCCCGACTGATGCGTGATCTCAAACACGCAGCAGGTGCTTGGGTTGATGAACTTCCGTCAGATCTGTGGGGTTTAAGGACAACTACTAATCGGTCGACTAGAAGAACTCCTTTCTTCTTAGTCTATGGAGCCGAAGCTGTTCTGCCAAGTGACTTGCTCCACAACGCACCCCGAGTTGAACTCTTATCCAAAGCAGAAGTAGAGCAGGCCCGGCAAGATTCAGTCGATCTCTTAGAGGAGGAAAGAGAGATGGCCTTGATCTGCTCGACCATTTATCAGCAAGATTTGCGTCGATTCCACGCCAGGAATGTGAGGGGTCGGGCCTTTCAAGAAGGAGACTTGGTTCTTCGATTGGGTCAGCAGAAACCACACAAGCTCGCTCCAACTTGGGAATACCCCTTCATCGTCACCAAAGTTCTCCACAACGGAGCATACCATCTTTACAGTATCGAGCATCAGAAAGACGAGCCACGGGCTTGGAACGCGTAGCTGCTCCGCCCCTTTTATACTTAAACACTCGTTCGAATAAAATGTAATAAGCGACACCTTTTGTAATTCATTTATCAAAGACAAGAGCTTACGGTTCTCTCATTCGATTGTGTTGTTCTTATTTACTCCTGAAATTCCCCGGTGGGTGGGCTTAGTCGCAAATCCGTTCCGCCTAAGTTCGAAAAAATCCTACCGAGTGGAGAGCAATCCTCCCACTCGGGGGGCTTAGCTGCAGTCGAGCACTCTCCTAAGTTCTCTCACTAAGAGGCTTAACAGCAGTCGAGCACTCGCCTAAGTTTGAAAAATTCCTACCGAGTGGAGAGCAGTCCTCCCACTCGGGGGCTTAGCTGCAGTCGAGCACTCGCCTAAGTTCTCTCACTAAGAGGCCTAACGGCAGTCTAGCACTCGCCTAAGTTTGAAAAAATCCCACCGAGTGGAGAGCAATCCTCCCACTCGGGGGCTTAGCTGCAGTCGAGCACTCGCCTAAGTTCTCTCACTAAGAGGCTTAACAGCAGTCGAACACTCGCCTAAGTTTGACAAAATCCTACCGAGTGGAGAGCAATCCTCCCACTCGAGGGCTTAGCTGCAGTCGAGCACTCGCCTAAGTTCTATCACTAAGAGGCTTAACGGCAGTCGAGCACTCGCCTAAGTTTGAAAAAATCCTACCGAGTGGAGAGTAACCCTCCCACTCGAGGGTTTAGCTGTGGTCGAGCACTCGCCTAAGTTCTCTCACTAAGAGGCTTAACGGCAGTCCAGCACTCGCCTAAGTTTGAAAAAATCCTACCGAGTGGAGAGCAATCCTCCCACTCGAGGGCTTAGCTGCGGTCGAGCACTCACCTAAGTTCTCTCACTAAGAGGCTTAACGACAGTCCAGCACTCTCCTAAGTTTGAAAAAATCCTACCGAGTGGAGAGCAATCCTCCCACTCGGGGGCTTAGCTGTAGTCGAGCACTCGCCTAAGTTCTCTCACTAAGAGGCTTAACGGCAGTCCAGCACTCGCCTAAGTTTGAAAAAAACCTACCGAGTGGAGAGCAGTCCTCCCACTTGGGGGCTTAGCTGTAGTCGAGCACTCACCTAAGTTCTCTCACTAAGAGACTTAACGGAAGTCCAGCACTTGCCTAAGTTTGAAAAAACCCTACCGAGTGGAGAGCAGTCCTCCCACTCGGAGGCTTAGCTGCAGTCGAGCACTCGCCAAAGTTCTCTCACTAAGAGGCTTAACGGCAGTCCATCACTCGCCTAAGTTTGGAAAAATCCTATCGAGTGGAGAGAAATCCTCCCACTCGAGGGCTTAGCTACAGTCCAGTACTCGCCTAAGTTTGAGACCCATTCCTATCCACAAGGACGATGAGGTGCAGGTCGACTGCAACCTTCTCCTTCGGAGCTACGGCACAAATACAACGTCCGCTCCATCCTTATCCGCAAGGACGACAAGGTGCAGGTTGACTGCAACCTTCTCCTTTAGAGCTGCAGCACAAATACAACGTCCGCTCCATCCCTATCCGCAAGGACGACGAGGTGCAGGTCGACTGTAACCTTCTCCTTCGGAGCTGCGGCACAAATACAACATCTGCTCCATCCCTATCCGCAAGGACGAAGAGGTGCAGCAAACACAAGCACATTCGGAGATAAACCAAATTCAGATAAATACTAAAAGGTTCCAAGCAGCGAATAAAAGGTACTCGGGCACCAAGCCCGACGGAGTTTAACGGTTACAGAAACCACTCGGCATTCCGAGGCAAATTTAAAGCATATCCAACACAACTAGGGAAAAGCCTAGCAGCAGCGCGGGTTTTCGGCCTTTTAGTAGCGCGGGGGCCGGCGCTACTAATAAGGCGCTACAGCTAACATATAGCAGTAGCGCTGGTCCACCTGCACTACTGGTACACAAGTGTTGCAGCAACACGCTTAAAGGAACCTCGCTGCTGCTAATAGCTATAGCGCGCTTCCCCTGTGCGCGCTACTGCTACAACCGCGCTGCTGCTAACTTTTCTCCACTCGCTACTGCTAATTTTAGTAGTTTTTTGTTTTTTTCGGCATATTTGTTTTGTATTTGAACAGGCTTTATAGAAGAATCTTTAGCACATACAAATGTCATCATGATACACATACAAATGCCTGCGAGACCACAAATGTAATCATAGCATATACATACAAATAGTCTCGTCATAATCATCATCCAACACAAAGTGGTATCTTGTCATCATCTCGAAAATAGTGATACATGCAAGTCTCGTACTTGCAACTACAACGTCATCCATCTAAACAAAGGTATACGCGAGAAGAGCTATCACTATGAGTGAGAGCGGAACTATGCAGTACATGAGATGGCGGTTACGAGTCCTCTCTCGCGCTAGCGTGAACCTCAAGTAACTAGCTTCTCCTTCTTGTATGCTTTTGAAGCCTTTATGGCTGGCGTCCGAGAACCCATTCACTTGCGCCTGACACTCATGCCACTCGTTGTACACCCCCGGAACCTTCCCTTTGTACACGACATAGCAGTTCCATCTCGCCATCAAGAAACTAGGTACCTGTTAGAGATGCATGTTCATGAAGAGGATGTACAATCATATATATGCAACAAAATATACTAGAGAACACCGAAAAAGAAAGGGTTAGCAACTAAATGCAACTAGGGATCATGGACATCACAAAGTTGCATCGCTACAAATAGTATACAAGTTCAACCGAAACATATCATCATCATCGGCATCATAAATCACTAGAAGTTCCATCCTTCAATATCATCGAGGATGGACCCTAGCTTCTTGAACGGCGTGAGGTCTAGACGTTGCATGCCTATGCGAGCTCGGACGTCAGCTCGCGATATAGGGCCGTGGTGGAACATCCCCTTCTCATCGACGACTTCTTTCATGATGATCGTCGCAATGTCTCTTTGGATGCGAAAGAAGTCATCTCTAAGTTTATAATCCTCTTCTCCATGAGATTCTAGCCACTTGTGGATATGATCATCATTTTTGCTTCTCATGCGAAGCTTTTGGTGATCCGTGTTGAACTGAATCATGAGATGGAGGATGTAGAATCCATCCTTCTTGCTTGGTTTTTGGACTTGGATGCAGGAGAAGTTAGTTTTATGCGCGAAACCCATCTTCTTGTTCCTTTGTTTCCTGATCTGCATGTGGCCACCTCTAAAGCTGAAGCCTTGGAGAGCATCATCTAGAATATTCATTATGTGGGTGTAGTCTTTTTTCTCGTAGTCTCTGGAAGGGTCAAAATACACGGCGTGGGAGACTTGCGGATAAAGAACGATAAGGACGGCACGCCCGTTGCTGCGGGGAAAAGACACCTCAAATTATTCCCCATAGAGAGAGAAGGAATGATTGAAATGTATGAAAGGGTTATTCGAAACTGACTTACTTTGGATGATAAGGCACGAGGACAATTTCGGCATGACCTTTGCTAAAAAATGGACATATCGAGCGCCTGAAATTCACCGGAATGGAAATGAATCAACATTCCGGCGTAACTTAGGCAACTTGGATCATTTACCAAAACATGACATGTCCAAAACATGACATATCCACATATCACATGTCCAGTTCAAATTTGCATATAAATTCAGCAAATTTTGAAACCTATCTAAATTCATAACTAAATAGATAACCTAATTTAAAGGAAATATGCCCTAGAGGCAATAATAAAGTTATTATTTATTTCCTTATATCATGATAAAAGTTATTATTCATGCTAGAATTGTATTAACCGGAAACATAATACATGTGTGAATACATAGACAAACAGAGTGTCACTAGTATGCCTCTACTTGACTAGCTCGTTAATCAAAGATGGTTATGTTTCCTAACCATGGACAAAGAGTTGTTATTTGATTAATGGGATCACATCATTAGTTGAATGATCTGATTGACATGACCCATTCCATTAGCTTAGCACCCGATCGTTTAGTATGTTGCTATTGCTTTCTTCATGACTTATACATGTTCCTATGACTATGAGATTATGCAACCCCCGTTTGCCAGAGGAACACTTTGTGTGCTACCAAACGTCACAACGTAACTGGGTGATTATAAAGGAGCTCTATAGGTGTCTCCAAAGGTACATGTTGGGTTGGCGTATTTCGAGATTAGGATTTGTCACTCTGATTGTCGGAGAGGTATCTCTGGGCCCTCTCGGTAATGAGTTAGTTGCGGGATGATGTATTACAGAACGAGTAAAGAGACTTGCCGGTAACGAGATTGAACTAGGTATAGGATACCGACGATCGAATCTCGGGCAAGTAACATACCGATGACAAAGGGAACAACGTATGTTGTTATGCGGTCTGACCGATAAAGATCTTCGTAGAATATGTAGGAGCCAATATGAGCATCCAGGTTCCGCTATTGGTTATTGACCGGAGACGTGTCTCGGTCATGTCTACATTGTTCTCGAACCCGTAGGGTCCGCACGCTTAATGTTTCGATAACAGTTATATTATGAGATTATGAGTTTTGATGTACCAAAGTTAGTTCGGAGTTCCGGATGTGATCACGGACATGACGAGGAGTCTCGAAATGGTCGAGACATAAAGATTGATATATTGGACGGCTATATTCGGACACCGGAAGTGTTCCGGGTGATTTCGGAGAAAACCGGAGAGCTGGAGGGTTACCGGAACCCCACCGGGAGGAGTAATGGGCCATATGGGCCTTAGTGGAGAGAGAGAGAGAGGGGCTGCCAGAGGTGGGCCACGCGCCTCCTCCCCCCTGGTCTGAATTGGACTAGGAGAGGGGGGCGGCGCCCCCCTTTCGCTCTCCCTCCCCACTTCTTTCCCCCTCCTAGTAGGAGTCCTACTCCTACTAGGAGGAGGACTCCTCCTTGGCGCGCCTATAGGGCCGGCCGGCCTCCTCCCCTTGCTCCTTTATATACGGGGGCAGGGGGCACCCCTAGACACACAAGTTGATCTTCACGATCGTTCCTTAGCCGTGTGTGGTGCCCCCTTCCTCCATATTCCACCTCGATAATATTGTAGTGGTGCTTAGGCGAAGCCCTGCGACGGTACTACATCAAGATCGTCACCACGCCGTCGTGCTGACGGAACTCTTCCCCGACACTTTGCTGGATCGGAGTCTGGGGATCGTCATCGAGCTGAACGTGTGCTAGAACTCGGAGGTGCCGTAGTTTCGGTGCTTGATCGGTCGGGCCGTGGAGACGTACGACTACATCAACCAAATTAACACTTCCGTTGTCGATCTACAAAGGTACGTAGATCACACTCTCCCCTCTCGTTGCTATGCATCACCATGTGCGTAGGAATTTTTTTGAAATTACTACGAAACCCAACAGTGGCATCCGAGCCTAGGTTTTATAAGTTGATGTTATATGCACGAGTAGAACACAAGTGAGTTGTGGGCGATATAATTCATACTGCTTACCAGCATGTCATACTTTGGTTCGGCGGTATTGTTGGACGAAGCGGCCCGGACCGACATTACGCGTACGCTTACGCGAGACCGGTTCTCCTGACGTGCTTTGCACATAGGTGGCTTGCGGGTGACAGTTTCTCCAACTTTAGTTGAACCGAGTGTGGCTACGCCCGGTCCTTGCGAAGGTTAAAACAGCACCAACTTGACAAACTATCGTTGTGGTTTTGATGTGTAGGTAAGATTGGTTCTTGCTTAAGCCCGTAGCAGCCACGTAAAACTTGCAACAACAAAGTAGAGGACGTCTAACTTGTTTTTGCAGGGCATGTTGTGATGTGATATGGTCAAGACATGATGCTAAATTTTATTGTATGAGATGATCATGTTTTGTAACCGAGTTATCGGCAACTGGCAGGAGACATATGGTTGTCGCTTTATTGTATGCAATGCAATCGCGCTGTAATGCTTTACTTTATCACTAAGCGGTAGCGATAGTCGTGGAAGCATGAGATTGGCGAGATGACAACGATGCTACGATGGAGATTAAGGTGTCGCGCCGGTGACGATGGTGATCATGACGGTGCTTCGGAGATGGAGAGCACAAGCACAAGATGATGATGGCCATATCATATCACTTATATTGATTACATGTGATGTTTATCGTTTATGCATTTTATCTTGCTTTGATTGACGGTAGCATTATAAGATGATCTCTCACTAATTATCAAGAAGTGTTCTCCCTGAGTATGCACCGTTGCGAAAGTTCTTCATGCTGAGACACCATGTGATGATCGGGTGTGATAGGCTCTACGTTCAAATACAACGGGTGCAAAACAGTTGCACACGCGAAATACTCAGGTTATACTTGACGAGCCAAGCATATACAGATAGGGCCTCGGAGCACGGAGACCGAAAGGTCGAGCGTGAATCATATAGTAGATATGATCAACATAGTGATGTTCACCAATGAAACTACTCCATCTCACGTGATGATCGGACATGGTTTAGTTGATTTGGATCACGTAATCACTTAGAGGATTAGAGGGATGTCTATCTAAGTGGGAGTTCTTTAAGTAATATGATTAATTGAACCTAAATTTATCATGAACTTAGTACCTGATAGTATCTTGCTTGTTTATGTATGATTGTAGATAAATGGCCCGTGTTGTTGTTCCGTTGAATTTTAATGCGTTCCTTGAGAAAGCAAAGTTGAAAGATGATGGTAGCAATTACACGGACTGGGTCCGTAACTTGAGGATTATCCTCATTGCTTCACAGAAGAATTACATCCTGGAAGCACCGCTGGGTGCCAGGCCTGCTGCTGGAGCAGCACCAGATGTTGTGAACATCTGGCAGAGCAAAGCTGATG
Organism: Triticum aestivum; assembly: GCF_018294505.1. NCBI lineage: Eukaryota > Viridiplantae > Streptophyta > Magnoliopsida > Poales > Poaceae > Triticum > Triticum aestivum. Next base: position 82,014,354 of record NC_057809.1, read on the forward strand.
ACTACTCGATAGTTCAGTGTGCCATGCTTTACGGCTTAGAACCGGGACTTCAACGACGTTTTGAACGTCATGGAGCATATGAGATGTTCCAGGAGTTGAAGTTAATATTTCAAGCAAATGCCCGGATTGAGAGATATGAAGTCTCCAATAAGTTCTATAGCTGCAAGATGGAGGAGAACAGTTCTGTCAGTGAGCATATACTCCAAATGTCTGGGTATAATAATCACTTGATTCAAATGGGAGTTAATCTTCCAGATGATTGCGTCATTGACAGAATTCTCCAATCACTGCCACCAAGCTACAAGAGCTTCGTGATGAACTATAATATGCAAGGGATGAATAAGACTATTCCTGAGCTCTTCGCAATGCTGAAAGCTGCGGAGGTAGAAATCAAAAAGGAGCATCAAGTGTTGATGGTCAACAAGACCACTAGTTTCAAGAAAAAGGGCAAAGGGAAGAAGAAGGGGAACTTCAAGAAGAACAGCAAGAAAGTTGCTGCTCAAGAGAAGAAACCCAAGTCTGGACCTAAGCCTAAAACTGAGTGCTTCTACTACAAGCAGACTGGTCACTGGAAGCGGAACTGCCCCAAGTATTTGGCGGATAAGAAGGATGGCAAGGTGAACAAAGGTATATCTGATATACATGTTATTGATGTGTACCTTACTAATGCTCGCAGTAGCACCTGGGTATTTGATACTGGTTCTGTTGCTAATATTTGCAACTCGAAACAGGGACTACGGATTAAGCGAAGATTGGCTAAGGACGAGGTGACGATGCGCGTGGGAAACGGTTCCAAAGTCGATGTGATCACAGTCGGCGCGCTACCTCTACATCTACCTTCGGGATTAATATTAGACCTAAATAATTGTTATTTGGTGCCAGCGTTAAGCATGAACATTATATCTGGATCTTATTTGATGCGAGACGGTTATTCATTTAAATCAGAGAATAATGGTTGTTCTATTTATATGAGTAATATCTTTTATGGTCATGCACCCTTGAAGAATGGTCTATTCTTATTGAATCTCGATAGTAGTGACACACATATTCATAATGTTGAAGCCAAAAGATGCAGAGTTGATAATGATAGTGCAACTTATTTGTGGCACTGCCGTTTAGGTCATATCGGTGTAAAACGCATGAAGAAACTCCATACTGATGGACTTGTGGAACCACTTGATTATGAATCACTTGGTACTTGCGAACCGTGCCTCATGGGCAAGATGACTAAAACGCCGTTCTCCGGTACTATGGAGAGAGCAACAGATTTGTTGGAAATCATACATACAGATGTATGTGGTCCGATGAATATTGAGGCTCGTGGCAGATATCATTATTTTCTCACCTTCACAGATGACTTAAGCAGATATGGGTATATCTACTTAATGAAACATAAGTCTGAAACGTTTGAAAAGTTCAAAGAATTTCAGAGTGAAGTTGAAAATCATCGTAACAAGAAAATAAAGTTTCTACGATCTGATCGTGGAGGAGAATATTTGAGTTACGAGTTTGGTATACATTTGAAAAATTGTGGAATAGTTTCGCAACTCACGCCACCCGGAACACCATAGCGTAATGGTGTGTCCGAACGTCGTAATCGCACTTTACTAGATATTGTGCGATCTATGATGTCTCTTACTGATTTACCGCTATCGTTTTGGGGATACGCTCTAGAGACGGCCGCATTCACGTTAAATAGGGCACCATCAAAATCCGTTGAGACGACGCCTTATGAACTATGGTTTGGCAAGAAACCAAAGTTGTCGTTTCTGAAAGTTTGGGGCTTCGATGCTTATGTGAAAAAGCTTCAACCTGATAAGCTCGAACCCAAATCGGAGAAATGTGTCTTCATAGGATATCCAAAGGAGACTATTGGATACACCTTCTATCACAGATCCGAAGGCAAGACTTTTGTTGCTAAGTTCGGAAACTTTCTGGAGAAGGAGTTTCTCTCGAAAGAAGTGAGTGGGAGGAAAGTAGAACTTGATGAGGTAACTGTACCTGCTCCCTTATTGGAAAGTAGTACATCACAGAAACCTGTTTCTGTGACACCTACACCAGTTAGTGAGGAAGCTAATGATGATGATCATGAAACTTCAGAACAAGATACTACTGAACCTCGTAGATCAACCAGAGTGAGATCCGCGCCAGAGTGGTACGGTAATCCTGTTCTGGAAGTCATGCTACTAGATCATGATGAACCTACGAACTATGAAGAAGCGATGGTGAGCCCAGATTCCGCAAAATGGCTTGAAGCCATGAAATCTGAGATGGGATCCATGTATGAGAACAAAGTATGGACTTTGGTTGACTTGCCCGATGATCGGCAAGCAATTGAGAATAAATGGATCTTCAAGAAGAAGACTGACGCCGACGGTAATATTACTGTCTACAAAGCTCGACTTGTTGCAAAAGGGTTTCGACAAGTTCAAGGGGTTGACTACGATGAGACCTTCTCACCCGTAGCGATGCTTAAGTCTGTCCGAATCATGTTAGCACTTACCGCATTTTATGATTATGAAATTTGGCAGATGGATGTCAAAACTGCATTCCTGAATGGATTTCTGGAAGAAGAGTTGTATATGATGCAACCGGAAGGTTTTGTCGATCCAAAGGGAGCTAACAAAGTGTGCAAGCTCCAGCGATCCATTTATGGACTGGTGCAAGCCTCTCGGAGTTGGAATAAACACTTTTATAGTGTGATCAAAGCATTTGGTTTTATACAGACTTTTGGAGAAGCCAGTATTTACAAGAAAGTGAGAGGGAGCTCTGTAGCATTTCTGATATTATATGTGGATGGCATATTACTAATTGGAAATGATATAGAATTTCTGGATAGCATAAAGGGATACTTGAATAAGAGTTTTTCAATGAAATACCTCGGTGAAGCTGCCTACATATTAGGCATAAAGATCTATAGAGATAGATCAAGACGTTTAATTGGACTTTCACAAAGCACATACCTTGACAAGATTTTGAAGAAGTTCAAAATGGATCAAGCAAAGAAAGGGTTCTTGCCTGTGTTACAAGGTGTGAAGTTGAGTCAGACTCAATGCCCGACCACTGCAGAAGATAGAGAGAAAATGAAAGATGTTCCCTATGCTTCAGCCATAGGCTCTATCATGTATGCAATGCTGTGTATCAGACCTGATGTGTGCCTTGCTATAAGTCTAGCATGGAGGTACCAAAGTAATCCAGGAGTGGATCACTGGACAGCGGTCAAGAACATCCTGAAGTACCTAAAAAGGACTAAGGATATGTTTCTCGTAGATGTAGGTGACAAACAGCTCATCGTAAACGGTTATGTTGATGCAAGCTTTGACACTGATCCGGACGATTCTAAATCGCAAACCGGATACGTGTTTACATTAAACGGTGGAGCTGTCAGTTGGTGCAGTTCTAAACAGAGCGTCGTGGCGGGATCTACGTGTGAAGCGGAATACATAGCTGCTTCAGAAGCAGCGAATGAAGGAGTCTGGATGAAGGAGTTCATATCCGATCTAGGTGTCATACCTAGTGCATCGGGTCCAATGAAAATCTTTTGTGACAATACTGGTGCAATTGCCTTGGCGAAGGAATCCAGATTTCACAAGAGAACCAAGCACATCAAGAGATGCTTCAATTCCATCCGGGATCTAGTCCAGGTGGGAGACATAGAGATTTGCAAGATACATACGGATCTGAATGTTGCAGACCCGTTGACTAAGCCCCTTCCACGAGCAAAACATGATCAGGACCAAGGCTCCATGGGTGTTAGAATCATTACTGTGTATTCTAGATTATTGACTCTAGTGCAAGTGGGAGACTGAAGGAAATATGCCCTAGCGGCAATAATAAAGTTATTATTTATTTCCTTATATCATGATAAAAGTTTATAATTCATGCTAGAATTGTATTAACCGGAAACATAATACATGTGTGAATACATAGACAAACAGAGTGTCACTAGTATGCCTCTACTTGACTAGCTCATTAATCAAAGATGGTTATGTTTCCTAACCATGGAGAAAGAGTTGTTATTTGATTAACGGGGTCACATCATTAGTTGAATGATCTGATTGACATGACCCATTCCATTAGCTTAGCACCCGATCGTTTAGTATGTTGCTATTGCTTTCTTCATGACTTATACATGTTCCTATGACTATGAGATTATGCAACTCCCATTTGCCAGAGGAACACTTTGTGTGCTACCAAACGTCACAATGTAACTGCGTGATTATAAAGGAGCTCTATAGGTGTCTCTAAAGGTACATGTTGGGTTGGCGTATTTCGAGATTAGGATTTGTCACTCCGATTGTCGGAGAGGTATCTCTGGGCCCTCTCGGTAATGCACATCACTTAAGCCTTGCAAGCATTGCAACTAATGAGTTAGTTGCGGGATGATGTATTACAGAATGAGTAAAGAGACTTGCCGGTAACGAGATTGAACTAGGTATAGGATACCGACGATCGAATCTCGGGCAAGTAACATACCGATGACAAAGGGAACAACGTATGTTGTTATGCGGTCTGACCGATAAAGATCTTCATAGAATATGTAGGAGCCAATATGAGCATCCAGGTTCCGCTATTGGTTATTGACCGGAGACGTGTCTCGGTCATGTCTACATTGTTCTCGAACCCGTAGGGTCCGCACGCTTAAGGTTTCGAAGACAGTTATATTATGAGATTATGAGTTTTGATGTACCGAAGTTACTTCGGAGTCCCGGATGTGATCACGGACATGACGAGGAGTCTCGAAATGGTCGAGACATAAAGATTGATATATTGGACGGCTATATTCGGACACCGGAAGTGTTCCGGGTGATTTCGGAGAAAACCGGAGAGCCGGAGGGTTACCGGAACCCCCCCCCGGGAGGAGTAATGGGCCATATGGGCCTTAGTGGAGAGAGAGAGGGGCTGCCAAAGGTGGGCCACGCACCTCCTCCCCCTGGTCCGAATTGGACTAGGAGAGGGGGGCGGCGCCCCCCTTTCCCTCTCCCTCCCCACTTCTTTCCCCCTCCTAGTAGGAGTCCTACTCCTACTAGGAGGAGGACTCCTCCTTGGCGCGCCTATAGGGCCGGCCGGCCTCCTCCCCTTGCTCCATTATATACGGGGGCAGGGGGCACCCCTAGACACACAAGATGATCTTCACGATCGTTCCTTAGCCGTGTGCGGTGCCCCCTTCCACCATATTCCACCTTGATAATATTGTAGCAGTGCTTAGGCGAAGCCCTGCAACGGTAGTACATCAAGATCGTCACCACGCCATCGTGTTGACGGAACTCTTCCCCGACACTTTGCTGGATCGGAGTCCGGGGATCGTCATCGAGCTGAACGTATGCTAGAACTCAGAGGTGTCGTAGTTTCGGTGCTTGATCGGTCGGGCCGTGGAGACGTACGACTACATCAACCAAATTAACACTTCCGTTGTCGATCTACAAGGGTACGTAGATCACACTCTCCCCCTCTCGTTGCTATGCATCACCATGATCTTGCGTGTGCATAGGAAATTTTTTGAAATTACTACGAAACCCAACATAATTAATATAACTAAAACCTAAGTAAATTAACCCTAGCTAGCAGAGAGAGGGGGGGGGTGGTTTACAGAGGGTGCAGGGCGAGGAGGCAGGCCCGACGATAGCCGAGGTTGGGAGGGGAGGAAGCAGAGGAGGGAGGCGAGGGCCGACGGGTCGGGGGCGAGCGTCGGCGCCGGGGGCGAGCGCGCCTGGGTCGGGGGCGGCGGGGTCGGGGGCGAGCGCGCCAGGGTCGGGCGCGGTGGGGTCGGGGGTGGCGGGGTTGGGGGCGAGCGCGCCGGGGTCGGGGGCGAGTGCGCCGAGGTCGGGGGCGGGCGCGGGCGCGGCGGTGCGACGGGGCCGGGGAAGAGAGAGTGGGGATTTGGGGGAAAAGAGGTGGGATGAAGCAGGGAGAGGGAGAATTTTGGGTTAAGTGGACGTAGCAGTAGCGCGTTTTCACGAAACGCGCTACTAGTATTACGAGCAGCTATAGCGATTTTCTGCAGAAACCGCTACTGCTACCTTGACTAGTTGTAGCTCTTTTTCACTAAAGCGCTACTGCTATAACCAGTTTCCCTTTTTTCTTTTCCTCAGCATAATAGGAACATATATATTACATCATTGGACCCTTGCATAATAAGGCTAAGTGTGTATACAAAATAGGAACATATATATATTACATCATTGGACCCATGCATAATAATGGCTAATTAAGTGTGTATGCAAAATAGGAACATATATATATTACATCATTTGACCGATTCCTCAGCGCTGACGTTTTCATTTTTGAGTCAGCTTCTTTCCCTTCTTGTTCGTCAAAGAATAATTGAGCCCCTCATTCTGACTTTGCCTTTTCCATGGAGTATGATTTTTCTTTGGTAATGTAGTATTGATTCTTCTTTTGACGTATACTTCATCATCGTCGTCATCTTCCCTCATTGGGTTGCCGTACTGATCATAGTCTTCCTCGTTGGTGACTCCATCCATTCCAATGATGTTTCTTGTGCCTTTCCTCATGACAACACGACTGGGATTGCATGGGTCGGTTATGAAGAAGCATTGTGTCACGTGCTTAGCGTGTACCCATGGCTCGTTTTTTGCGATAGCGTTCACGGTAGCGCTCTTGGCGTCGGGTATAGTCATGGTAGTGAAAATCCGGCTTTCTCTTTCGACATTCTTAGCCCATCTGACACGGAACATCATCGTGTTGTGCAGTCCAGAGTAGTCAAGCTCCCAGATCTCCTCGACCCTTCCATAAAATCGTTCAGTTGCGCCGTTGTCGCTGTCGGTCATGCATTCCATCATCACCCCTAAGTTCTGATATTCATCACTGTCCATATCTTTGGCCTCTGTGTAGAACGTGTATCCGTTGATATCATATGCCTGATAGGTTACGAGGTTGGGCGAGGGGCCATGTGCTAAGGCGTATATGAGCAATCCGTCCTTAGAGCCCTCCTCCGGGGGATTAGCAATAATATGCTCTTTGAACCAATGCAGGAAAGTGGAGTTGTGCTCTCTAGTAACTTCGGCGTCCGTCCTGCATACCCCCCGGTCACGATACTTCTTTGCGATAATTTCTTTGTGCAGTGCCACGAAAGGATCTACCTCGTCTAGGTGTTGTAGCACTACCAAGTTTGCTCTGTCAAAGTCGCTGCGTCGATCTGAGTATGCCACGTGCAGTTCCCTGCGATCGTTGCAGTGACCTTCTCCTTCGAGCCTCCCATCGTGCTTGTTAACGGGCAAACCAACACTAACACCAGGCGGCTGGTCTACGCCATATAGAAAATTCTCACAAAAAGAGATGCACTCTTGTGTCAAATAGCCATGGACGATGCTTCCATCCGGACGGGACATGTTACGAACGAATCCTTTGATGATCCCATTCATCCTCTCAAACGGCATCATGTTGTGCAGGAATGACGGCCCCAGGTCTATTATGTCATCCACAATATGGACACACAGATGCACCATCACGTCAAAGAATGCGGGCGGGAAGTACATCTCAAGCTCATTCAATATCACGACGATCTCTTCCTGTAGCCTTCGAAGCTGATTCACACTGATCGACTTTCGAGAGATGACGTCGAAAAAGTTGCAGAGACCAATAAGCGTGTCATGGACGTGCTTGTCCATTATCCCTCTAAGGGCAACAGGTAATATCTGCGTCATCATCACATGACAGTCATGAGACTTCATCCCGCTGAACCTTTTCTTGTCCGTGTCTAGATATCTACTTATCTTGCCACAGTAACCGGAACTAACTTTGACTCCGGTAAGGCACTTAAAGAATTGATTGATCTCAGCCTGGCTTAAGGTGAAGCAAGAAGGGGGCAATAATCCTCATTCTTTATTTTCTTGCCCTTCTTCTCCCGTGCCTCTGTCTCCGTCTCTGTCTCGTCTGACATTTTACGGGGCGGCATGTGCAGATCTTCCCTGATTTTCAAATCTTGCAAGTCTTTTCTTGCCTTCGGCCCATCCTTGGTCTTATCCGGCATGTTCATCAGTGTTGCGAGCAAGCCCTCAAGGACATTCTTACAGATATGCATTTGATCAAGGCAATGAGGTGTATCGAGTTTGTGCCAGTACTCCAAGTCCCAGAACACAGACCTCGTCTTCCATACCTTCAGCAGCGGCTCCGGCGCCTTTCTCATCGTCTTTCCCGGCGCGGGGCACTCCTTCCAGTTTTTCAACATCTCATCGATTTCGGCACCGCTCCGCTTACGTGGAGGTCCCCGATGCTCAGCATGACCATTGAATAGACCTCCATGGTTTCTCCACCAGTCGTCCTGTTCGAGCCATCTTCGATGCCCCATGTACACGATTTTCCCAGACCCGCCATCTTTCCTTGACGTTAGCTGCTGAGACGTCGTATCATCCATGCACCGCGTGCATCCGCAATATCCATGGCACACCTGGCCTGCCACATATCCGTAACCAAGATAGTCGTGCACTGTCGTGATCAGCGCAACTCTCATGTTGAAATACTCGCCTTTGCTGGCGTCCCATGTCTTGGCCGGTGTTTTCCATAACGTGTCTAACTCCTCCTGAAGTAGCCCCAGATACAAATTAATATTCTTTCCTGGTTGTTTTGGCCCTTGAATAAGCATGCTCATGTGAATGTACTTCGATTTCATGCACAACTAGGGGGGAGGTTGTACATCCATACAAACACGGGCCATGTGCTATGGTTGGTGCTCTGGTTGCCAAACGGATTCATGCCATCGGTACACGCGCCGAGCACGATGTTCCTTGCATCACATTCAAAATACCGATAGAAGCTGTTCAACGCTCTCCACTGGCTTCCATCCTTGACGTGTCTCAGCTTCGGATCATCTCCATCGTCGGGCTTCTTCCTCTCCGCGTGCCAGCGCATTAGCTTTGCTTCCTTGGGATCTACAAAATACCTCTGGAGACGGGGAGTGATCGGTAAGTACCATACCACTTTCTGGGGACATTTCTTCCCGGCCTTCTTGTATCGAGAAGCATTGCACACCGAACAACTTGTTTTTTCTGCGTGCTCCTTCCGATAAATTATGCAATCGTTGATGCATGCATGGTATCTAATGTGTAGCAGATCAAGAGGGCACACGATCTTCTTGGCCTCATCAACACTACTAGGACATAGATTACCCTCGGGAAAAACATCCTTTAGGTACTTGAGATGCTCATCGAGGCTAGTGTCGGTCCATTTGTTTTTAGCCTTCGTCTTCAGCACTTGGAGCGTGAAACTCAAGCGGGTCACCTCAGGATTGCAACCATCATACAATGGAGTGTTCGAGTCTACCACCAGTTGCTCCAGCTTAGCCTCCTCTCTAGAAGCAGCTCTCTCAGTACTCGTCTCCTTGTGAAGCAATGCTTAAACATGAGGGTCCCGCACGATTGAACTTAGTACCAACGAACTCTGCTGCGTGGAGTCCATGTCATTCTCTCCGCCGCCATGTCCGGCCCCTTCTCCGCCGCCATGTCCGGCCTCTTCCCCGCCGCCATTATTGATCATCTCTTCGTCTTGCCCTGTGTCATCATTGCCTGCCCCGTCGACATCCTCAACATCGTCATCCTCATCTTCAATTATCCATCGAGTATAGCCATCCATGAAACCAGTCATGAGCAGGTGCGCTTCGACACAACCATCGACATGGGGGTCAAGCCAAACTATTCCTTTGCATTTTCGACACGGACATAAAACCTCTGTCAGGTTATTTTCCTTCATGTCCTGTACCGCCGACCGCAACCACCTGTCCACCATCGTTCCACTGACCATCGTCAACTCTGCACGGTAATAATAAACAAATTGATTATAAAAATGCGTGCATTCATCAAAGTCATACAAAAATTCGGCATGACCTTCCTTAAAAATATGACATATATAGATCTAGAGTTTGCCCGGAATTCGCCGAAACGGAAATAAATCGACATTTCGGCAAAACATAGGCAACTCAAATGCACAATTTGGCGTCAACTCATGCCACACACACAATTTCCATAAAAATATCACACACACATGCATAAACATATGTCCATTTTGCAAAAGCATGAACTATTAATCACACCTCTATCTCGAGATCGAGCACACGGTGGAGATGATTGTGTAGGGAGGTCAAAAGTGCACAAAGCTCTTCTTGACAAAGAAAGATCTAGTTAGGGGGCAAATAGGTCACTTAACTAAATGCTACATCTACCTAGCTAGCTAATTTGGGAGGAGACAACTTCAACTAGTGGAGGGGGGAGGAAAAAGAGAAAGGAGATGAATTAATGGAGGTGGTGTAGTTATAGCTAGGAGTAATGAAGAGAGAGAAAGGTAGGTAGAAGAGGGAGAGTAATGGGGGGAGAAGTATTGAGGAAGAAGAAGAGTGAGAGAGGGAGGATGTGGGAGGTAGGGGAAAGGGAGGAGAGGAGATGGGGAGGGGTGGTGGAAAAGGTGGTGGGTGCTGCGTCTTAGCAGTTGCGCAGGAGAGAAAGTGCGCTGCTGCTAAGAGCGTAGCAACAACGCGCTTTCCTGTCATGCGCTACTGCTAAACGGGCCAACCCTGTGCACAATTTCAAAATTAGTAGCAGCGAGGTGACAAAAAAGTGCGCTGCTACTATGGCATTAGCAGCAGCGGGCTCCCTGGCGCCGCGCTACTGGTAAACTTATGTCGTTGTGTACTGTCGGTGGATTTTTGTAGCAGCGCGGTTTAAGCGTCACGCGCTACTGCTAAGTTTGCACCAGTAGCGAGCTTTCCGTAGCCACGCTGCTACTACTTAGCAACATCGCCTGTTTTTATGCCGCGCTGCTGCTAAGATTCTGTGTATAAGGTTTTCCCTAGTAGTGCAAGTTTCATAAGATTGTTCACTCGGCCGGAGGAGGGCTGGCAGGCTCCACGAATGAGTCCAGATCGATCCCATTAGCGATCCGAGTGGCGACAGCAATGAAAGTCTCCAAGAAGGACTGGAATTCGTGCTTTTTGGTGTTAGCGACTTTGATCGCAGCCAGCTTGTCTTCGCGAGCCTCCTTGCAATGGACTCGCACCAGGGACAGCGCCACATCAGCACCATACCGGGCGGAGGATTTCTTCCATTCTTGCACTCGGTCAGGGATCTCGTTCAGTCGACTCATCAGAGATTCCAGATCATTCTGAAGTGTCGCACCCGGTGAAGCGTCGAGTCGATTCGAGAGACAACCTCCTTCAGGCGTGCGAGGTAGCTTGTGGCGCTGGCGATATGGGACTCCAGTCGGAGCACGTTCATCACAGTTTCGTCGTATACCGGGGAAGCGATAGGGTCCAAACCCGTCTTGACCCTTCCAGTTTCTTCATCGAAGTCTTGACAGAGTTTTGCAGCCAAAAGTCAGTTCATTAATCGAGCAAAATCCGATTGCAAGCATCAACACAGTCGGATTAAAAGAAATACCTCCCAACACAAGATAAAACTTCTTGGTGAGGGTCCTCAAATAAGCTTCTGTGTTGTTTCTCTTGCGGATCGCAGACTCCAACTTTTCGTTCAGGACGACCTTATCCTTCTTCAGGCTGGTCACTTCGTTGTTAGCTTCATTAAGACAAGATGTCAGTCTAGTCACCTCTCCTTCAAGCGTTCCGACTGAAGCAAGCTTCTTGTCGGCGAGAGCGGTTTTGTCTTGGGCTGCTTTTTGCGCGGCGGCGAGGTCCGAGTCCTTCTTGTCCATTGCCAACTTCATTTTCTCTGCAAAAGAAATAATCGAATCAAAAAGGAGATCAAAGAGATATATTGAAATTCAGTCGGCAATCAGTTACCTTCCATACCAGCGGCCTCGTCTTGAGCTTTTTTCAGATTTTGCTGAGCCAATTCCAAGTCTAAGTTGAGTTGCCTCTGTTTCTCTTTGAGTTCGGCAAACTTGGAGATAAGAGTACAAGACTTCTGCAGGAGGCAAGAGACAGATCAATCGATAGGTTCGAAGGCAGTTCATTTCTGAGTGAATAAAACCTAAAGAAGTGGACAACAAGCTGTTCAGACCCCAGTCCACTGCCAGCAGTCGACCGCGGTCTCGGGGACTACACCCAGTGGGTGCACTTGGCGTGCCCCCACCGGTTCTTATCCGACTCGACCGGCCTGTCGGAGTCGAGTGCAAGGAGTAAAAAAACAGTTGCGCCGTCAAGAAAGAAGAACTCAGACCACTATCGACTGCCAGCAGTCGACCGCGGTCTCGGGGACTACACCCAGTGGGTGCACTTGGCGTGCCCCCACCGGTTCTGTTCCCACTCGCCAGACCGAGTGGAAGAGTGAAACTACCAAAAACGATAGCAACACCCAGTGGGTGCTCTAATTCAACGCGAACAACACGAGATTGTGTAGAAGAAGATTTTTCGAGAACAAAAACAGTCGGAAAGTCTACTCACCTGGACGTTGGCCCGAAGGGCGGCACTAGCGTCGTAAGCAGCCTGGCTGCTCTCGTGCACTATCTTCACCCGCTCCATCATCATATCAGCCTGTCGGATGGCTTCCGCAGCCGCTTCCGACTGGTTGTCTGGGACGGGGTAGCTGGTGAAAAAATGTGCAGACGACCCAGGTGCGGCTGCTTGAGGCTCCGTGGTGTGGAGTTGGATAGTTGAAGGAACCACAGGCGCAGTCGACCGCGTGGGATGCCCACTCGGCAAGGGTGCAGCGAACATCACAGTGGCCCTGCTCGCGTCTTCAGCTTAATGGACGGGAGGCGTTGCAGCTGGTTCTTGCCGAGCCACCCTGCCAGTTGTTACCTTCTTGCTCTTCCTTGGCTTAGGAGCCACATCTTCGTCGTCGTCCGGAAGATCAATGATGTTGGGTGGAGCTGCAAGACAGAACATTCAACCCCAAGAACCACTCGACCTTAAAAGGATCAAGAATCGAAATCGCAAGAGTTCATACCTGGGTTAGAGGTTACTGCATCCTCCATTTCCTCGTCCCGTTAATGGTATGAAGAGGCCCCTGACATAGCAGCACTGCAAAGGCCCACATTCAAACGGTTACACCCAGTTAATCCAATCAACATAAAGGACAAGTCAGATGGTTACCTGGAGATAGTAGGAACGGTCACTTCGATCCGGGGCAAAGCTTTGGGCGGTTTGGAAGAGATGTCTTTTGGCACTTTCAGCGCTGGAAGCGGTGCGACCTTGGATTGCTTTGGAGGCTTCTCAGTCGGCGTCGGGGAAGATGTCCTGGGGCGCTCAGAGGATTGCCCAATCGGCGCAGCCACCAAGTCCGGAGCGCGTGCCGGGTCATGAGTGTGCTTGGACCTCATCTCCCTGCGAGGAGGCGAGTCGACTTCTTCCTCATCGGTCGATTCATCGCTCTCCTCGTCCTCCTCGGCTTCCGAATGCTCCTCACCGCTCTCGCCCCCGCTCCCTTCTTCTTCAGCGCCTGGGTCCTGCACTCCGTTGGGCATCGAGTACATTTCAATGAGGGCCTGAAAGGATAACAATCAAAAGACATTCAGTCGACCACAAACGGGACATCATGTGGTGAATCGGAAAGATACTTGATAAAACAGAAATATACCTACTCCGGCTGGTGCGAGTTGTCGAATGGAATCACCCTCCTGGATCCCCGAGGGTTGTCTTTGTTGCTAGTGATTCCCCTCAACCAGTTCTCCAAGATATCCTCGCTAACCTCCTCCGGGTGGATGCGAGTGGTATCCTCGAGCCCAGAGTACATCCACATCGGATGATCGCGCGCCTGAAGAGGTTGGATGCGTCGACCGAGAAAGACCTCCAGCAGATCCATCCCGGTCACTCCGGCACGGACAAGCTGGACAACCCGTTCAACCAGCTCCTTAACCTGCGCCTTCTCTTCTGGAACTACCTTCAGGGGAGCAGGCTTCTCCACTCGATCCAAGGAAAAAGGAGGAAGTCCAGTCGATTGGCCAGGGGTTGGCTGATCCCTGTAGTAAAACCAAGTCGATTGCCAGCCCCGGACCGAGTCAGGAAGGATCATGGCTGGGAAAGTACTCTTGCTCCTCATCTGGATCCCCAGACCACCGCACATCTGGATCACCCGCGTCCTCTCGTCACTCGACTTGGCCTTTTTGGCCGACTGGGAACGACAAGTGAAGATGTGTTTGAAAAGCCCCCAGTGCGGTCGACAGCCCAAGAAGTTTTCGCACATGGACACGAAAGTGGCCAGATAGACTATGGTGTTCGGAGTGAAATGGTGGAGCTGAGCCCCAAAGAAGTTCAAAAAACCCAGGAAGAAAGGGTGGGGAGGCAGTGAGAATCCGCGATCTATGTGGGTCGCGAGGAGGACACACTCACCCTCTCTAGGCTGCGGCTCGGTTTCGTCCCCTGGGAGCCGAGCCGACTTGTGAGGGATCAATCCCCCCTCCACCAGGTCGTCGAGGTCGTCCTGCGTGATTGCCGAGCGGATCCAACCCGCCGGCAGGCCGGACCTCGACGAGGATCCGCCCCAGCTGGTCCGCTTGCCCTTCGCCTTCACGGTCGCCTTCTTCGCGCATGCCAGCACCGCCGTCTTATCCTTCCCCATGGTGGAGGATCAAGCTCGAGCGGAGGTACGGCGACGAGGTGGAAGTGAGAGTGGCGGAGATATTGGGAGAAAGAGAAGAGAGAATGGAAGCGTGCGGAGCAAAGGCCTGGCCCGAGACCTTTTATAAGGCCTTCCACCGAGTGGCTGACTGGTGGACCCAAGCAATCTAAACAAATCCCGCAACAGTCGCGCGCGTAGTACATGGCGAAAAAGGTGGTGCGGGGACTGAGGAGACTTGCCTAATCCGTCCCGATAACCTCGGTTCCTCCCGTGTGCGCACTTCCCAAAATTTGAATCCCGCGAGATCTGCGGAGAGCAGAACAACCTATCAGACTGAAGACAAACACCCTCTACATCATCATTCGGAATTCTACCATGAAAGTTCACTCGACAACAACCAAGAATGGACCAAGGCGATTGAGAAAGGAGTCAACGTCGTCACCTCAACTCATTGTTTCAGGACAAGGCATATTCATAGCACAAAGAGTGGGTCGGAAGTGTTCTCAACCCCTTCGTTACTCAAACCCTGATCCATTCGGGGGCTAATGATGAAGCTATGTACCTAGGGTAGGGTCATGGACCTGTCCAGCATACCCTCCCCAAGGACATCTTTACAAAGAATCAGAAGCAGTCAAAGAGAAACCATCATCCACTCGACCGTGGAGATGCGCTCACTCGACCACCTTGAAGACACTCGACCACCAGAAGATGAGGAACCCTCCACTCTATAACGGTTAGGACTTAAACCATAGCATTATGAACATTTATGACACTTTACTATAGACGTTATCAGTAACGCCTTTCCTTTATGAGCATTGAACCCTGTGTAACGGAGGGGAGCTGGGGTCCTGGCGCACTCTATATAAGCCACCCCCCTCCTCTGGGACAGGGGTTCACACTTTTGTAAACTCACACACACATATAATCCAGTCGACCGCCTCAGGGCACCGAGACGTAGGGTTGTTACTTCCTCCGAGAAGGGCCTGAACTCGTAAAACTCGTGTGTACAACTTCTCCATAGCTAGGATCTTGCCTCCTCATACCTACCCCCCATTTCTACTGTCAGTCTTAGACCCACGACAACAAGGGCCGCTGCTAGAGCAGCAGTGATGTCGGCGGATGGGTCCGAAGCGGCGGCGGCGGAGCGGAAGACATTAGGTTAGATCGCTAGGCGCGATGCCATGTAAAACAAAGGGTATAGGGTTTGTGGCACACCTCCAACGTGGGGTGGCCTTTGTATTATATAGGGGGTACATCATCGTGTACAGATATGCTACCTCTTGAGCACTGCGTTGGTTCTCCCTTGAAGAGGAAAGGGTGATGCAGTAGAGCAGCGTAAGTACTTCCCTCAGTTTTTGAGAACCAAGGTATCAATCCAGTAGGAGACCATGCGTGAGTCACTTCGTACCTACACAAAAAAATAAGAACCTCGCAACCAACGCGATAAAGGGGTTGTTAATCCCTTCACAACCACTTGCAAGAGTGAGGTCTGATAGAGATGATAATAATAAGATAAATATTTTTGGTATTTTTGTGATATAGATTGAAAGTAAAGATTACAAAATAAAATAGATTGGAAACTTGTATGATGGAGAATAGACCCGGGGGCCATAGGTTTCACTAGTGGCTTCTCTCAAGATAGCATAAGTATTACGGTGGGTGAACAAATTACTGTCGAGCAATCGATAGAAAAATGAATAATTATGAGAATATCTAGGCATGATCATGTATATAGGCATCATGTTTGCGACAAGTAGACCGACTCCTGCCTGCATCTACTACTATTACTCCACACATCGACCACTATCCAGCATGCATCTAGAGTATGAAGTTCATAAGAACAGAGTAACGCCCTAAGAAAGATGACATGATGTAGAGGGATAAACTCATGCAATATGATATAAACCCCATCTTTTTATCCTCGATGGCAACAATACAATACGTGTCGTTTCCCCTACTGTCACTGGGATCGAGCACCGCAAGATTGAACCCAAAGCTAAGAACTTCTCCCATTGCGAGAAAGATCAATCTAGTAGGCCAAGCCAAACTGATAATTCGAAGAGACTTGCAAAGATAAACCAATCATACATAAAAGAGTTCAGAGAAGAATCAAATATTGTTCATAGATAATCTGGATCATAAACCCACAATTCATCGGATCTCGACAAACACACCACAAAATAATATTACATCGAATAAATCTCCAAGAGAATCGAGGAGAACTTTGTATTGAGATCCAAAGAGAGAGAAGAAGCCATCTAGCTACTAGGTATGGACCCGAAGGTCTGAAGTAAACTACTCACACATCACCGAAGAGGCCATGGAGTTGATGTAGAGGCCCTCCGTGATCGATGCCCCCTCCGGCAGAGCTCCAGAAAAGGCCCCAAGATGGGATCTCTCGGGTACAGAAGGTTGTGGTGGTGGAATTAGGTTTTCGTGGTGCTCTTGGATGTTTGCGGGGTACGTGGACTTATATAGGAGGAAGAAGTAGGTCGGTGGAGCAATGAGGGGCCCACAAGGGTGGAGAGCGCGCCCCCTGCCTCGTGGCCTCCTTGATTGTTTCTTGACGCCCACTCCAAGTCTCCTGGATCACGTTTGTTGAGAAAATCACGTTCCCGAAGGTTTCATTCCGTTTGGACTCCGTTTGATATTCATTTTCTGCGAAATACTGAAATAGGCAAAAAACAACAATTTGGGCTGGGCCTCCGGTTAATAGGTTAGTCCCAAAAATGATATAAAAGTGTAAAATAAAGCCCATTAACATCCAAAACAGATAATATAATAGCATGGAGCAATCAAAAAATATAGATACGTTGGAGACGTATCAAGCATCCCCAAGCTTAATTCCTTCTCGTCCTCGAGTAGGTAAATGATAAAAAGGAATTTTTGATGTGGAATGCTTTCTAACATATTTCGTAATGTAATTTTTCTTTATTGTGGCATGAATGTTCAGATCCGAAAGATTCAAGATAAAAGTTTAATATTGACATAGAAATAATAATACTTCAAGTATACTAACTAAGCAATCATGTCTTCTCAAAATAACATAGCCAAAGAAAGTTATCCCTACAAAATCATATAGTCTGACTATGCTCTATCTTCACCACACAAAATATTTAAATCATGCACAACCCCGATGACAAGCCAAGCAATTATTTCATACTTTTGATGTTCTCAAACTTTTTCAATCTTCACGCAATATATGAGCGTGAGCCATGGATATAGCACTATATGTGGAATAGAATGGTGGTTGTGGAGAAGACAAAAAGGAGAAGATAGTCTCACATCAACTAGGCGTATTAACGGGCTATGGAGATGTCCATCAATATATAACAACGTGAGTAAGTAGGGATTGCCATGCAACGGATGCACTAGAGCTATAAGTGTATGAAAGCTCAAAAAAAGAACTAGGTGGGTGTGCATCCAACTTGCTTGCTCATGAAGACCTAGGGCAATTTTGAGGAAGCCCATCATTGGAATATACAAGCCAAGTTCTATAATGTAAAATTCCCACTAGTATATAAAAGTGATAGCATAGGAGACTCTCTATCATGAAGATCATGGTGCTACTTTGAAGCACAAGTGTGGAAAAAGGATAGTAACATTGTCCCTTCTCTCTTTTTCTCTCATTTTTTTATTTGGGCCTTCTTTTTTTTTTTTGGCCTCTTTTCTCTTTTTTTTCGTCCGGAGTCTCATCCCGACTTGTGGGGCAATCATAGTCTCCATCATCCTTTCCTCACTGGGACAATGCTCTAATATTGATGATCATCACACTTTAGTTTACTTACAACTCAAGAATTACAACTCAATACTTAGAACAAAATATGACTCTGTGTGAATGCCTCCGACGGTGTACCGGGATGTGCAATGATGCATGAGTGACATGTATGAAGAATTATGAATGGTGGCTTTGCCACAAATACGATGTCAACTACATGATCATGCAAGCAATATGACAATGATGAAGCGTGTCATAATAACGGAACGGTGGAAAGTTGCATGGCAATATATCTTGGAATGGCTATGGAAATGCCATAATAGGTAGGTATGGTGGCTGTTTTGAGGAAGGTATATGGTGGGTTTATTGTACCAGCGAAAGTTGCGCAATACTAGAGAGGATATAAAAGGTGGAAGGGTGAGAGTGCGTATAATCCGTGGACTCAACATTAGTTGTAAAGAACTCACATACTTATTGCAAAAATCTATTAGTTATCGAAACAAAGTATTACGCGCATGCTCCTAGGGGGTAGATTGGTAGGAAAAGACCATCGCTCGTCCCCGACCGCCACTCAAAAGGAAGGCAATCAATAAATAAATCATGCTCCGACTTCATCACATAACGGTTGACCATATTTGCATGCTACGGGAATCACAAACTTCAACACAAGTATTTCTCAAATTCACAACTACTCAACTAGCATGACTCTAATATCACCATCTCCATATCTCAAAACAATTATCAAGTATCAAACTTCTCATAGTATTCAATGCACTTCTATGAAAGTTTTTATATTATTTCTAAAATAAAATTTCCATGTTGTTCTAAAGGACTCTCAAAATAATATAAGTGAAGCATGAGAGAACAATTATTTCTATAAAATAAAACCACGGATGTGCTCTAAAAGATATAAGTGAAGCACTAGAGGAAAAACTATAGGGCCCAAAAGATATAAGTGAAGTACATAGAGTATTCTCATAAATTTAAAATCATGTGAGTCTCACTCAAAAGGTGTGTACATCAAGGATGATTGTGGTAAACTAAAAAGCAAAGACTCAAATCATACAAGACGCTCCAAGCAAAACACATATCATGTGGTGAATAAAAATATAGCTCCAAGTAAAGTTATCGATAGACGAATACGAAAGAGGGGATGCCTTCCGGGGCATC
This sequence comes from Triticum aestivum, assembly GCF_018294505.1. Lineage (NCBI taxonomy): Eukaryota > Viridiplantae > Streptophyta > Magnoliopsida > Poales > Poaceae > Triticum > Triticum aestivum. The sequence continues at coordinate 82,033,707 of NC_057809.1, forward strand.
CCCAAGCTTAGGCTCTTGCCACTCCTTGTTCCATAATCCATCAAATCTTTACCCAAAACTTGAAAACTTCACAACACAAAACTCAAAATAGAAAATCTCGTGAGCTCCGTTAGCAAAAGAAAACAAAACCCCACTTCAAGGTACTGTAATGAACTCATTCTTGATTTATATTGGTGTTAAACCTACTGTATTCAAATTTTTCTTTGGTTTATAAACTCTTTTACTAGCCATAGATTCATCTAAATAAGCAAACAACACACGAAAAACAGAATCTGTCAAAAACAACACAATCTATAGTAATCTGTAGCTAACGCAAACTTGTGGAACCCCAAAAATTCTAAAATAAATTTCTGGACGTGAGGAATTTATCTATTAATAATCTTCAAAAATAATTAACTAAATATCACTTTCCAAATAAAAATGTAAGCAATTCTCGTGAGCGCTAAAGTTTCTGTTTTTTACAGCAAGATCAAAAAGACTTTCCCCAAGTCTTCCCAACGGTTCTACTTGGCACAAACACTAATTAAACATAAAAACACAACCAAAACAGAGGCTAGATAAATTATTTATTACTACACAGGAGAAAAAGCAAGGAATAAAAATAAAATTGGGTTGCCTCCCAACAAGCGCTATCGTTTAACGCCCCTAGCTAGGCATAAGAGTGAAGATAGATCTAGGTATTGCCATCTTTGGTAGGCAATCCATAAGTGGCTCTCATAATAGATTCATATGGTAATTTAACTTTCTTTCTAGGGAAGTGTCCCATGCCTTTCCTTAATGGAAATTGGAATTTAATATTCCCTTCCTTCATATCAGTAATTGCACCAATCGTTCTAAGGAAAGGTCTACCAAGAATAATAGGACATGAAGGATTGCAATCTATATCAAGAACAATGAAATCTACGAGCACATAATTCCTATTTGCAACAATAATAACATCATTAATTCTTCCCATAGGTTTCTTAATGGTGGAATCGGCAAGATGCAATTTTAAAGAACAATCATCAAAATCACGGAAACCTAGCAAATCACACAAAGTTTTTGGAATCGTGGAAACACTAGCACCCAAATCGCACAAAGCATAACACTCATGATCTTTAATTTTAATTTTTATTGTAGGTTCCCACTCATCATAAAGGTTTTTAGGGATAGAAACTTCCAACTCAAGTTTTTCTTCATAAGATTGCATCAAAGCATCAACAATATGTTTAGTAAAAGCTTTATTTTGATTGTAAGCATGAGGAGAATTTAGCACAGATTGCAACAAGGAAATACAATCTATCAAAGAGGAATTATCATAATTAAATTCCTTGAAATCAAAGATAGTGGGTTCATTGCTATCTAAAGTTTTGACCTCTTCAATCCCACTTTTATCAATTTTTGCATCAAGATCTAAAATCTCTGAATTTTTGGGACGCCTTCTAACTAAAGTTGACTCATCTCCTGTCCCATCATTATCAAGATTCATATTGCAAAACAAAGATTTAATAGGGGACACATCAATCACTTTTAGATCTTCATCCTTATTATCATGAAAACTAGAAGAACACGCTTTCACAAAGCAATCTCTCTTAGCACGCATCCTACTGGTTCTTTCTTTGCACTCATCAATGGAAATTCTCATGGCTTTGAGAGACTCATTGATATCATGCTTAGGTGGAAATAATTAAGTTTCAAGGAATCAACATCAAGAGAAATTATATCCACGTTCCTAGCCAACTCATCAATCTTAAGCAATTTTTCTTCAATCAAAGCATTGAAACTCTTTTGCGAAGTAATAAATTCTTTAATACTAGATTCAAAATCAGAGGGAATCTTATTATAATTTCCATACGAATTGTTGTAGGAATTACCATAATTATTAGAGGAATTACTAGGAAACGACCTAGGATTAAAATCACCTCTATACGCGTTATTACCAAAATTGTTCCTACCAACAAAATTCACATCCATAGATTCATTATTATTCTCAATCAAAGTAGACAAAGGCATATCATTCGGATCGTAGGAGCACTCTTATTAGCAAACAATTTCATAAGTTCATCCATCTTTCCACTCAAAATATTAATCTCTTCAATTGCATGCACCTTTTTACTAGTAGATCTTTCAGTGTGCCATTGAGAATAATTAACCATAATATTATCTAGGAGTTTGATAGCTTCTCCTAAAGTGATTTCCATAAAAGTGCCTCCCGCGGCCAAATCTAAAAGATTTCTAGAAGCAAAATTCAATCCGGCATAAAAATTCTGTATAATCATCCATAAATTCAAACCATGTGTAGGGCAACTACGTATCGTTAATTTCATCCTCTCCCAAGATTGTGCAACATGTTCATGATCAAGTTGCTTAAAATTCATAATATCGTTTCTAAGAGAGATGATCTTAGCGGGAGGAAAATACTTAGAGATAAAAGCATCTTTGCACTTATTCCATGAATCAATACTACTTTTAGACAAACAAGAAAACCAAGGTTTAGCACGATCTCTAAGCGAAAACGGAAATAGCTTAAGTTTAACAATATCATTATCCACATCTTTATTCTTTTGCATATCACACAAATCAACAAAGTTGTTTAGATGGGTAGCGGCATCTTCACTACGAAGGCCAGAAAACGGATCTTTCATGACAAGATTCAGCAAAACAGTATTAATTTCACAAGATTCAGCATCGATAAGAGGAGCAATCGGAGTGCTAATAAAATCATTATTGTTGGTATTGGTAAAGTCACAGAATTTAGTATTATCTTGATCCATCATGACAAGCAAGCAATCCAACACACAAGCAAACAAGAAACAGGCAAAAAAGGCAAATAGAAAAAGAGAAGGGGAACGAAAAAAGAGGGCGAATAAAACGGCAAGGGTGAAGTGGGGGAGATGAAAACGAGAGGCAAATGGCAAATAATGTAATGCGAAGGATAAAAGTTGTGATGGGTACTTGGTATGTCTTGACTTGGCGTAGATCTCTCCGGCAACGGCGTCAGAAATGGCTAGTTGTTGGGAGATCAAATCTTGACTTGACTTTGCGTAAGCCTCACCGGCAATGGCGCCAGAAATCCTTCTTGCTACCTCTTGAGCACTGCGTTGGTTTTCCCTTGAAGAGGAAAGGGTGATGCAGTAGAGCAGCGTAAGTATTTCCCTCATTTTTTTAGAACCAAGGTATCAATCCAGTAGGAGACCACGTGCGAGTCACCTCGTACCTACACAAACAAATAAGAACCTCGCAACCAACGCGATAAAGGGGTTGTTAATCCCTTCACGTCCGCTTGCAAGAGTGAGGTCTGATAGAGATGATAATAATAAGATAAATATTTTTGGTATTTTTATGATATAGATTGAAATTAAAGATTATAAAATAAAATAGATTGGAAACTTGTATGATGGAGAATAGACCCGGGGGCCATAGGTTTCACTAGTGGCTTCTCTCAAGATAGCATAAGTATTACGGTGGGTGAACGATTACTATCGAGTAATTGATAGAAAAGCGAATAATTATGAGAATATCTAGGCATGATCATGTAAATAGGCATCACGTCCGCGACAAGTAGACCGACTCCTGCCTACATCTACTACTATTACTCCACACATCGACCGCTATCCAGCATGCATCTAGAGTATTAAGTTCATAAGAACAAAGTAACGCCTTAAGCAAGAATAGAGTAACTCATGCAATATGATATAAACCCCATCTTTTTATCCTCGATGGCAACAATACAATACATGTCGTTTCCCCTACTGTCACTGGGATCGAGCACCGCAAGATTGAACCCAAAGCTAAGCACTTCTCCCATTGCAAGAAAGATCAATCTAGTAGGCCAAACCAAACTGATAATTCGAAGAGACTTGCAAAGATAAACCAATCATGCATAAAAGAGTTCAGAGAAGAATCAAATATTGTTCACAGATAATCTGGATCATAACCCACAATTTATCGGATCTCGATAAACACACCGCAAAAGAAGATTACATTGAATAGATCTCCAAGAGAATCAAGGAGAACTTTGTATTGAGATCCAAAGAGAGAGAAGAAGCCATCTAGCTACTAGCTATGGACCCGAAGGTCTGAAGTAAACTACTCACACATCACCGGAGAGGACATGGAGTTGATGTAGAGGCCCTCTGTGATCAATGCCCCCTCCGGCGGAGCTCCAGAAAAAGGCCCCAAGATGGGATCTCTCGGGTACAGAAGGTTGCGGCGGTGGAATTAGGTTTTCGTGGTGCTCCTGGATGTTTACGGGGTACGTGGACTTATATAGGAGGAAGAAGTAGGTCGGTGGAGCAACGAGGGGCCCACAAGGGTGGAGGGCGCGCCCAGGGGGAGTAGGCGCGCCCCCTGCCACGTGGCCTCCTTGATTGTTTCTTGACACCCACTCCAAGTCTCCTAGATCACGTTTGTTGAGAAAATCATGTTCCCGAAGGTTTCATTCCATTTGGACTCCGATTGATATTCCTTTTCTACGAAACACTGAAATACGCAAAAAAACAGCAATTTGGGCTGGGCCTCCGGTTAATAGGTTAGTCCCAGAAATAATATAAAAGTGTAAAATAAATCCCATTAACATCCAAAACAGATAATATAATAGCATGGAGCAATAAAAATTATAGATTCGTTGGAGTATCAAGATACAATTACAACTATAATACATGTAGGCCCAGTATATATAGAGTCTAACACAGAGGTTGAACTCCAGGGCGCAGGCGATGCGTTAGAGGTCGGGGCAGCTCGCGGACGGGGTTTCAGGCGCCGGGGAGGACGGTGGCCATGCGGATGACAACGGGCACGGCGACTGCGATGGTGGTCGTTGCGGGTCGAGAGAGAGCGGCGTGAGGGGAAGGGGGAGTGAGCTAGGGTTCGGAAAGGGAGCGAGAGGGAGCAATGGGGGCTCCTCTTATCCTTCTGGGGGGGCTATAGTGGCGAGGGGGGAGGGGGGTCGGGCGCTGGCCATGGCCTTCGGCCTCTCCATGTCGCTGGCAGGACGTAGGGGAAAGGCCAGCCGCGGTGGACTGGGCCGCATTGTGGCCAGCAGGCCGCAAGTGCACAGTAGGTTAGAACTTTTTCCTTTTTTCTATTTTCTTATTTCATTTTAAAACAAATTAGGTTCATTAAATACAAAACTTGCACCTAATTAAGTATATTAAAGGAGGCCACTACGACAAAAAGTTTGGCACCAAAATAAAATAGTTTAGAATTTTTACAATTTAAAAAGCAATTAAATTATTGTTTAGGCCATTGTTTTAAATATTGTAGGGCACTAAAACACTTTATAAAAATATTGGTTCACTTCCATAATTAGTTATGGATTATTTGCAGCATTATGAGCAATTTAGTTTTCATGTTTGAGAATTTCTGTAATTCACTTAAAATTTGAATTTGATTTCAAGTGGAATTTCAAATGAGATATTGATCAAAGATGACTAAGCACTATTTTAGCAAAATTATTAGCTTAACCTTAGGGGTTACTGTAGCTCATTAGTACAGGGGTTTTACATGTTCATCGGATCCCAATAAACACACCTCATAAAAGGATTACATCACATCGATCTCCAAAGAGAACATTGTATTGAAGAACAGAGAGAGAGAGAGAGAGAGAGAGCCATCTAGCTACTACTATGGACCCATAAGCCTCGTGAGGAACTACTCACACATCATCAGAGCTGCAGCAAGGTTGATGTAGAAGCCCTCAGTGACCGATTCCACCTCCAGCAGAGTATCGATGGAGGACTTTATATGGATCATGGAAGAAAAGAGGCTTGCGGTAGTGGAATAATTGTTTCGAGTATCGCTCTGGTGGTTTCTGGATTTTAGGGAATTTATGGGCCTGGAATTAGGTCAAACGGAGTTGCGAAGGGGCCACAAGCTCAGACGGCACCCCTTGGGGGCGCGTCGTGTGAACTTGTGCCTCTCTCGTGCGACATCTGGTCTCCCCCCAAAGATTCTAGGGTCACTCCTGGTCTAGAAAAAATCACCGTAAAGTTTCATCATGTTTGGATTTCGTTTGGTGCTATTTTCCTGCGAAATCATAAAATAGGCAAAAATAGGAACTTGCACTGGGCACTAGGTTAATAGGTTAGTTCTCAAAAATAATATAAAAATGCATATAAAACATACAAGATTGATAATATAATAACATGAAACAATAAAAAAATATAGATACGTTAGAGACGTATCAATTATGTATGAACTTTTGCATATCTTATAATGATATTAAGTATTATCCTTGTGTTTTATGAAGTTGTTCACTAAATCCTCTCATGTCCAGTCTAGTTTCAATCTAAATTGTGATAAGCACTACCATTTCATCCAGTTTCAGGTGGTGACCATGCCAGCGGCATGTTATTCGGGCGGTCACGACGACAAAGGCATCACGAGTCCATGGGCTCAATTTTTTCTTTCTGCTAATGGGTTATTTTTGTACCTGTCAAGTGGCCCTACACAGCGGAGGTGATAATTAAGTGTAATTGTAAGTATATATTTTGTGTTTTGGCCCCACACCGATAATTTTAATATAAGCAAATGAGATCTCAAAAAATATAAGGTTTGCCAACATTTCATGTTTCGTTATCAGGGTTTTTGTCACTGAATAGAGCAAATTTTATAGTGAGAGGAGTGCTGCCAACGCTGGCGAGCTAGTAGCGCGGGAGACGAGATGGAATCAGCAGTAGGCGAGAGGAAGAAGAAGCAAAGAACAAAGAAGAAAAGAAACGTGAAAGAGATGAAGGGCGTCTAGCTTGAGGCCCGCCTAGCATGCGTGCCAGCCTGTCTCCGCGTGAAAATAAGGAAGCGAGCGAGAGGGAGGTCGAACGCTCGGCCGGTCTGTCGGCGCAAAGGGTTTCCCCAAAATTTAACAGCTTGTTGAGAATGGAATTTTTTTTATCAAAACCACGATTGATGGGTACCGTACGTAGCAAATCTGGAATCTGGACTCATACAACAGTTTTCTTTTTTTCTTTTTGAAAGGCTCATGCAACAGTACTACACGCAGAACGACAATTTAAATAGATATGTTCGTTTATCCTCAAGAGTAGAACTTCTCCACCGTCCAACGCCTAGCTTCTACGAGTCATGAAAGGGAGCAACAAGCTTTACACGGTTATGTCACATGACATGGCGCGCTTAACTATATATTCAACTATAGGCACCGGCCGACTGCTGTGCTCGTTCGTCAGTGTCACAGAAACGGGTGGTCTTAATTCCTTTTTCCCTTTCTAAGCTTTCCACCCATGTAAGGAGGGTCGCAGGCATGGATGCCGTGACAAGCAACCACATTCTGCCCGTTCGTGTGATCGCCGTATCCCTTTTCTCCGACGCACCGCATGCATGATACCTACGTCTTTCTACCCTCAAACCGCCCAAACGACCAACAGCTAGCGAACCAGAAGGTCTATTTTACATGTCATATTTCTTAGGCCGTATGTGCGTACGTGTTTATTTTCCTCTAGAGTCATCTTGAATCTGATCAACGTATTAATGGATCATGCGATTATGCAAATGAATACAGTAGCTATAGTGCTACCCATGTTAGAGAAAAATCTATAGCTATATAGCATCTGGACTATACATAAGGGGCTCTTTGATTCAAAGGATTTTTAGAGCATTAGAATCCTTTAAAAAAATCTACGTTGGCTGTTTAATTCGTAAGATTCAATCCTATATTTTTTTTCCTAAGAATTCATTTGTACTACATTTCATAAGAAATCTAGCATCTGTTTGGCCTTTAGGCCATGGAGGTGTGGAGGTCCCCAGGCCCCGCCCAGCGGGAGTGCCCCTGCTCTTGTTCTTGTTTGGTTCAACGTTTCGGTTGGAGCTGTGTGATGGTAGTGATGTCCCGTAGTATGAATAATGTCTCTCACACCTAATCCCCGCCCTGATGATGAGTTTAGCGTCGTCAGAAGGCATGTGAAGGCGTGTCTTCATCGGATCTCACGAGATTCGGCCGATGCTGGTCTTCGATGGATCTATTTGGATTTATGTTTACAGGTTTGATCCTTCCGACCTACGCTTCTCTTCACCGGCGACGATTGTTCTTTTATTGCGCTGGTCTTGTGGGGCCTTAAACACAACGACTTTCTAACCGTTTACTACAATAAAATAAAATTCTAGTGTGCTCGTCCTATGGCTCCGGTGAGAGAGGGGTGATGAGTGATGACGACTTGTAGTCGTCGCTAGGTAGTTCACGGACATGGTTGTATTTTTTGGTGTTCTTTGTACTGTCACGACATATTATGAATAGATCGGAAATTTCTCCCGCAACAAGAAAATTTCTTGAAAAAAATCCTTTATTTTTTCCAATTATGCCATCAAATAATCTTAAATCATGTAGGATTCGAATGGGCATGACATTGTTTTTCTGTTCCTATAATTTTACAATCGTGAGAATTAAAGGAATCCGAATTAAAAATGCAATACAGGTTTTTTTTTTGAGGTTATGCAATACAGGTTTGGGGTGTAATAAATACAGGGGCATGTATGTCATGAATTGACCAAAGACAAGACGCACATATCTGCCCCTTTTAGCTCATTAATCAAATAGCCAGCCAAAAAGCCGGGGCAGGCAGCAGTCAACTACCAAAGCTTTGTTTCCATTTCACGGAGTGGCAGTTCAGATCCACACGACAAGGGGGTCAGTGTCCCAACCCAAAAGAAAACTAGCGCACAAGATGCTTTTGGAGTCAGAGCCAGATTGGCAGATTGGGTCACATGAGCTACCCCATCCCGCTCGTGCATGCAGCCTAGCCAACTGCAGGAAAGAGAGAAAACTTATGACAAAGATCTCACTGGCTCACTGCTGCTGTACCTGGGTAAAGTATGCTTGGAACATTTAGCTCATGAACTTAACCAAAAGCTTCTGTCTTTGCCTACCAGCTTTGTAGCTTTTGTGGCTGTACCTACTTACTCTGGTAGTATGACTCATGCCTACATATATAGCTACCAACCAGACCCAAGGAAAGGGTCCAGAACTAAGCACATCATCTGTTGCTTGGTAAACTGTTGAAAACCAGTCAATGTACAAGGAGAATGCCTGTCCAATTCCCTCATATTTTATTCCCACGTCACTAGATTGTTTATGCTTCCTCTCCTCTCACACACCAGTGGTACAGTACATATCAATGTTTTAGTATGCTTCATATCATTGTTCCCCAATATCCCTAGGTCTCTTCTTCCTTCCCCTTTCCTACTCCTGCCTCCACGATTCTGATCCAGTCCAGGCGGTGTAGATCGAGAGAGAGAATTGAAAGAGGGAGTGAGAGCTAGCTAGTATATTTAGTGGAAGAAGGAAAGATGATAACTAGGGAGGAGGAGAGGATTATTGGAGATGTGGAGGACAAGCAGGTGCTAGCTAAGATCACCATGGATGACAGGAAGAGATCCATGAGCGGGAGGACGCTGGACCTCAATGAAGGCATCGATATGGAGAGCGATGATGGAGAAGTCGGCGACGACAACGATGAAGAGGAGGAGGATGGAGGTAGCACCACCGATGTTGCCGGGAGCCGGAGCTCCAGCAACAACAGCAGCACCAACCATGCTTCGGAGACCCAACAGGGTACCGGGGCCGGCGAGCATAGGGTGCGGCAGTACAACCGATCGAAGCTGCCTCGGCTCCGGTGGACGCCCGATCTTCACATGGCCTTCATACGCGCCGTCGAGAGGCTTGGTGGACAAGAGAGTAAGTACTAGAACTTTTTCATGCAATAATTACTTGTGATGATCGGTTGTTTGCTCGTGAGATTCTATGATCATGTTTCGTTTCACTGAATCTGATTAATTTTCTACCTTCGATTTCTTGTTCATATAGGAGCTACTCCTAAGCTGGTGCTTCAGATGATGAATGTTAGGGGGCTCAGTATTGCTCATGTGAAAAGCCATCTGCAGGTAAATCATGTCGTGCAAAATTCAATTAGTTCGCTTACTTCGCATATCACTCTCGGTTTATGATCTATTTACTTTCAGATGTACCGAAGCAAGAAGCTAGACCACCACGGTCAACGGATCAGGGGAGCCATCTCCTCAGGTTCTCATCAATCCCAAAAATTTCGATCTAATTCACCTAAAACACTTGTGCTGATGAGAGGGTATTCTTCTTCTACATGTGGGCATGTGGTGAGCGCAGTATTTTCACCTATGGATTTCCACTCAATGAGAGGCGATCGACGCTTTCATGACATGCTCCTCCAAAGAGCTGCCGCCCTCTCCTCAACGGCGGAGCGCGGCGGCTTCTTCGTGTCACGGAACGGCGGCGGCGGAGGAGGGAACACCAATAGCCGCCTCTACGGGATTCTCCAACACCAACACCGGCCATCTCCGATGCAATCTGGCTTCAAGAACGGCAGTTTCAGGTAAATTCTATCACTAGACATGTAAACCTAGCCATTCTGCCGAGACGATCGATAGATCGAAACCCTAATTCATGAAGAACATCTGCAGGAATCAAGACTGGGCGTTCGACCACCGTGACATGATGGCCAGGAATGATGTGAAGGCCTCCTCGACCACGTCGCACTTCTTCGCGTCCTCGTCGGTAAGGAGGTGGCCATTAACCTCCGCAGTTGCGGGAGCCGGCGAGCAAAGGCGAGATGAGAGCTTTGGTTACTTTACCGGCCACGGCTCTGGGCCGCTCTCAAGGGCCATGGCAGTGGCACCGGCGACGTCGGTCGTGCCAGGAGAAGGTAACCATCGTCTCCCGTTTAGATGGCACGGTGGCGATGGCGGCAAGGTTGCTAAGGCCATATCGTCAGATCCCGTGATGATCGTCGAAGCCCTAGATTCCCAGAAGCAGAAGCATCTTGAGCAACAGAGGGCTCTGATGACACCAGCCGACAAGGTACGGCTTCCGGTAGAGACGCCGGAGTTGGAGCTCAGCTTATCTCCAGCCACGGCAATCGACGCCACAGATGGGACACCGAGCAAGAAGAGGAAGAAGAGCACTGCTGCATCGAGCGAGCAAGAGCTGGAACATGCCAACAAGCTGTCGATCTCGCTCTCGCTCATGCCACCTGCAGCTTCCGTGCCCATGCAGCGGCAGGAAAAGACAAGAGGGGGCAGCGTGGAGGCCGTTCTGGGGCAGAGTACTTTGGATCTGACCATGTCGATCAAGGCATTGGAGTGAGATCTTTCAAGTACTTTGTGTCGAGGGTTGTCCAAAAATTGCACACTGATCCATGCGATCAGTTAAGATTGTTAATTTAACCTTTTGTCCTCTACCAGTACATACGGAGATATATGTCATGTTTGTTGGTAAATTTGTCTATGGAGTATGGACAGCCTCTCCGATCGGTACGTGGCCACATGATCCATGCCTTGTTCTCTTGTGTGACAATATCTTCGGGAAGCTAAACCTATCCAGAGACAAGTATCCATTGCAGTTGCAGTGCCAGTTCTTTTGGGGTTTATGAGTGTCAGTCAAAATAAGTTGCCCATATCCAGTTTATTCTGGCAGCCGAAGCTAAAACTTTAGTCTAGAACCTTATTAGTTAACCCTTAAGCTCCAAAAGAACTCGCCCTTAAGCTACACGCAACCATTTTTATTGTGAAATCTTAATCTTGAGGGTTTGCCCGACGGAAAAAAATACACATGTCAGCACTAAATGCAGCAGTAATCTTATGGTAGACTGTCATCCAAATTAGTCGGACAAAGTCATTGTTTACATCTTCAAGTGGCTACGCACAATAGCGGATCCAGAAAAATCGAATGAAGGGGGCCAAGTGTTGCTAAGCCTTGTTGGGGAGGGCCAGTCCATGAAAATACATATCATTGTTTACATGCATATTAGGATTAAATCGGTGATGTTAGGGGGGCAGGCCCTGCTGGTCCCCCTGTCTCTGCCACTGTGCACACAGAGGCCAGACTCCCATGCATCTATATGTTGGAAATATGCCCTAGAGGCAATAATAAAAGTGTTATTATTATATTTCCTTGTTCATGATAATTATCTTTTATTCATGCTATAACTGTATTATCCGGAAATCGTAATACACGTGTGAATACATAGACCACAATATGTCCCTAGTGAGCCTCTAGTTGACTAGCTCGTTGTGATCAACAGATAGTCATGGTTTCCTGGCTATGGACATTGGATGTCGTTGATAACGGGATCACATCATTAGGAGAATGATGTGATGGACAAGACCCAATCCTAAGCCTAGCACAAAGATCGTGTAGTTCGTTTGCTAGAGCTTTGCCAATGTCAAGTATCTCTTCCTTTGACCATGAGAGCGTGTAACTCCTGGATACCGTAGGAGTGCTTTGGGTGTATCAAACGTCACAACGTAACTGGGTGACTATAAAGGTGCACTACAGGTATCTCCGAAAGTATCTATTGTTTTATGCGGATCGAGACTGGGATTTGTCACTCCGTGTAAACGGAGAGGTATCTCTGGGCCCACTCGGTAGGACATCATCATATGCGCAATGTGACCAAAGAGTTGATCACGGCATGATGTGTTACGGAACGAGTAAAGTGACTTGCCGGTAACGAGATTGAACAAGGTATTGGATACCGACGATCGAATCTCGGGCAAGTAACATACCGATAGACAAAGGGAATTGAATACGGGAAAATTTTGAATTTCTGCTACGTTCCTCAATAGTGGCATCATGAGCTAGGTCTATTGCGTAGATTCTTTGCACGAGTAGAACACAAAGTAGTTGTGGGCGTTGATGTTGTTCAATATGCTTACCGTTACTAGTCCAATCTTATTTCGATGGTATTGTGGGATGAAGCGACCCGGACCGACCTTACACGTACTCTTACGTGAGACAGGTTCCACCGATTGACATGCACTTGGTGCATAAGGTGGCTAGCGGGTGCCAGTCTCTCCCACTTTAGTCGGAATGGATTCGATGAAAAGGGTCCTTATGAAGGGTAAATAGCAATTGGCATATCACGTTGTGGTCTTGCGTAGGTAAGAAATGTTCTTGCTAGAAACCCATAGCAGCCACGTAAAACATGCAACAACAATTAGAGGACGTCTAACTTGTTTTTGCAGGGTATGCTATGTGATGTGATATGGCCAAGAAGAATGTGATGAATGATATGTGATGTATGAGATTGATCATGTTCTTGTAATAGGATTCACGACTTGCATGTCGATGAGTATGACAACCGGCAGGAGCCATAGGAGTTGTCTTTATTTTTGTATGACCTGCGTGTCATTGAAGAACGCCATGTAACTTACTTTACTTTATTGCTAAACGCGTTAGCCATAGAAGTAGAAGTAGTCGTTGGCGTGACAACTTCATGAAGACACGATGATGGAGATCATGATGATGGAGATCATGGTGTCGTGCCGGTGACGATGATGATCATGGAGCCCCGAAGATGAAGATCAAAAGGAGCAAAATGATATTGGCCATATCATGTCACTATTTGATTGCATGTGATGTTTATCATGTTTATGCATCTTGTTTGCTTAGGACGACGGTAGTAAATAAGATGATCCCTTACAAAATTTCAAGAAGTGTTCTCCCCTAACTGTGCACCGTTGCTATAGTTCGTCGCTTCTAAGCACCACGTGATGATCGGGTGTGATGGATTCTTACGTTCACATACAACGGGTGTAAGACAGTTTTACACAGCGAAAACACTTAGGGTTAACTTGACGAGCCTAGCATGTACAGACATGGCCTCGGAACACGGAGACCGAAAGGTCGAGCATGAGTCGTATAGTAGATATGATCAACATGAAGATGTTCACCGACGTTGGCTAGTCCGTCTCACGTGATGATCAGACACGGCCTAGTTGACTCGGATCATGTGATCACTTAGATGACCGGAGGGATGTCTATCTGAGTGGGAGTTCATAAGATGAACTTAATTATCTTGAACATAGTCAAAAGACCTTTTACAAATTATGTCGTAGCTCGCGCTATAGTTCTACTATTTTAGATATGTTCCTAGAGAAAATATAGTTGAAAGTTGATAGTAGCAATTATGCGATCAGTAGAAAGCTTATGTCCTTAATGCACTGCTCAGTGTGCTGAACCCCAAACGTCGTTTGTGGATGTTACGAACATCGGACATACACGTTTTGATAACTACGTGATAGTTCAGTTAAATGGTTGAGGCACTAAAGACGTTTTCGAAACGTCGCGGAACATATGAGATGTTTCAAGGGCTGAAATTGGGATTTCAGGCTCGTGCTCACGTCAAGAGGTATAAGACCTCCGACGATTCTCTTAGCCTGCAAACTAAGGGAGAAAATCTCAATCGTTGAGCTTGTGCTCAGATTGTCTGAGTGCAACAATCACTTGAATTGAGTGGGAGTTGATCTTCCAAATGAGATAGTGATGTTTCTCCAAAGTCATTGCCACCGAGCTGCTAGAGCTTCATGATGAACTATAACATATCAGGGATAAATAAGATGATCCTTGAGGTATTCACGATGTTTGACACCGCGAAAGTAGAAATCAAGAAGGAGCATCAATTGTTGATGGTTGGTGAAACCACTAGTTTCAAGAAGGGCAAGAGCAAGAAGGGATACTTCATGAAACGGCAAATCAGCTGCTGCTCCAGTGAAGAAACCCAAGGTTGAACCCAAACCCGAGACTAAGTGCTTCTGTAATAAGGGGAACAGTCACTAGAGCAGAATTACCCTAGATACTTGGTAGATGAGAAGGCTGGCAAGGTCGATAGAAGTATATTGGATATACATTATGTTAATGTGTACTTTACTAGTACTCCTAGTAGCACCAGGGTATAAGATACCGGTTCGGTTGCTAAGTGTTAGTAACTCGAAATAAAAGCTACGGCATAAACGGAGACTAGCTAAAGGTGAGCTGACGATATGTGTTGGAAGTGTTTCCAATGTTGATATGATCAAGCATCGCACGCTCCCTCTACCATCGAGATTTGGTGTTTGCATTGAGCATAGACATGATTGGATTATGTCTATCGCAATACGGTTATTCATTTAAAGAGAATAATGGTTACTCTATTTATTTGAATAATACCTTCAATGGTGTTGCACCTAAAATGAATGGTTCATTGAAATCTCGATCATAGTGATACACATGTTCATGCCAAAAGATAGTAATGATAGTACCACCTATGTGTGGCACTGCCACGTAAGTCATATCGGTATAAAATGCATGAAGAAGCTCCATGTTGATGGATCTTTGGACTCACTCATTTTTGAAAAGTTTGAGACATGTGAACCATGTCTATTGGTATATATGCATGAAGAAACTCCATGCAAATGGACCGTTTGAACTCACTTGATTTTGAATCACTTGAGATATGCAAATCATACCACATGGGCAAGATGACTGAAAAGCCTCGGTTTCAGTAAGATGGAACAAGATAGCAACTTGTTGGAAGTAACACATTTTGATGTGTGTAGTCCAATGAGTGCTGAGGCATGCAGTGAATATCATTATGTTCTTACTTCACAGATGATTCGAGTAGATGTTGAATATATTTACTTGATGAAACACAAGTCTGAATTATTGAATGGTTCAAGTAATTTCAGAGTAAAGTTGAAGATCATCGTGACAAGAGGATAAAATGTCTATGATAAGATCATAGAGATGAGTATCTGAGTTACGAGTTTTGGCACACAATTAAGACATTGTGGAAATTGTTTCGCAATTAATACCGCCTGGAACACCATAGTGTGATGGTGTGTCCGAACATGATAACTGCACCCTATTGGATATGATGCATACCATGATGTCTCTTATCGAATTACCACTATTGTCCATGGGTTAGGCATTAGAGACAACCACATTCACTTTAAATAGGGCACCACATAATTCCGTTGAGATGACACCGTATGAATTATGGTTTAGAGAAACCTAAGTTGTCGTTTCTTAAAGGTTTGGGGCTGCAACGCTTATGTGAAAAAGTTTCAGGATTGATAAGCTCGAACCCAAAGCGGATAAAATGCATCTTCATAGGACACCCAAAACAGTTGGGTATACCTCCTATCTCAGATCCGAAAGCAATAAGGGATTGTTTCTAGAATCAGGTACTTTCTCGAGGAAAAGTTTCTCTCGAAAGAATTGAGTGGGAGGATGGTGGAGACTTGATGAGGTTATTGAACCGTCTCTTCAACTAGTGTGTGGCAGGGCACAGGAAGTTGTTCCTGTGGCACCTACACCAATTGAAGTGGAAGCTTATGATATTGATCATGAAACTTCGGATCAAGTCACTACCAAACCTCGTGGGATGACAAGGATGCGTACTACTTCAGAGTGGTACGTAATCCTGTCTTGGAAGTCATGTTGCTAGACAACAATGAGCCTACGAGCTATGGAGAAGCGATGGTGGGCCCGGATTCTGATAAATGGCTTGAGGCCATAAAATCCGAGAGAGGATCCATGTATGAAAACAAAGTGAAGACTTTGGCAGAACGGCTCGATGGTCGTAAGGCAAATGAGTACGGATGGATTTTAAAAGGAAGACAGACAATGATGGTAAGAATTACCATTAAGAAAGCTCGACTTGTCGTTAAGATGTTTTCCGACAAGTTCAAGGAGTTGACTACGATGAGATTTTCTCACTCGTAGCGATGCTAAGAGTCTGTTGGAATTATATTAGCGATTACTGCATTATTTATGAAATCTTGCAGATAGGATGTCAAAACATTGTTTCCTCGACGATTTTCTTGAGGAAAGGTTGTATGTGATACAACCGGAAGGTTTTGTCAATCCCGAAAGATGCTAATAAGTATGCAAAGCTCCAGCAATCCTTCTAAGGACTGGAGTGAGCATCTCGGAGTTGGAATGTATGCTTTGATGATGATCAAAGATTTTGGGTTTGTACAAAGTTTATGAGAAACTTGTATTTCCAAAGAAGTGAGTGGGAGCACTATAGAATTTCTGATGAGTATATGTTGTTGACATATTGTTGATCAGAAATGACGTAGAATTTCTGGAAAGCATATAGGGTTATTTTGAAAGTGTTTTTCAATGGAAAGCCTGGATTAAGCTACTTGAACATTGAGCATCAAGATCTATAAGGATAGATCAAAATGCTTAATAATACTTTCAAATGAGCACATACCTTGACATGATCTTGAAGGTGTTCAAGATGGACCAGTCAAAGAAGGAGTTCTTGCCTGAGTTATAAGGTACGAAGTTAAGACTTAAAGCTCGACCTCGGCAGAATAGAGAGAAAGGATGAAGGTCGTCCCCTATGCTTAAGACATAGGCTCTACAGTATGCCATGCTGAGTACCGCACCTGAAGTGTGCCTTGCCATGAGTCAGTCAAGGGGTACAAGAGTGATCCATGAATGGATCACAGACAGCGGTCAAAGTTATCCTTGGTAACTAGTGGACTAAGGAATTTTCTCGATTATGGAGGTGGTAAAAGAGTTCGTCGTAAAGGTTACATCGATGCAAGCTTGACACCTATCCGGATAGCTCTAAGAAGAGATACCGGATACGTATTATGGGGCAACAATTTAGAATAGCTCCAAGTAGAACAGTTATTTGGAATAGCTCCAAATAGAGCGTGGTAGCTACATCTAGGAGATGACATAGAGATTTGTAAAGCACACACGGATCTGAAAGGTTTGGACCCGTTGACTAAAACCTCTCTCACAAGTAACATGATCAAACCTAAAACTCTTGGGTATTAGTCACATGGCGATGTGACCTGTGAGTGTTAATCACATGGCGATGTGAACTAGATTATTGACTTTAGTGCAAGTGGGAGACTGTTGGAAATATGCCCTAGAGGCAATAATAAAAGTGTTATTATTATATTTCCTTGTTCATGATAATTGTCTTTTATTCATGCTATAACTGTATTATCCGGAAATCGTAATACACGTGTGAATACATAGACCACAATATGTCCCTAGTGAGCCTCTAGTTGACTAGCTCGTTGTGATCAACAGATAATCATGGTTTCCTGGATATAGACATTGGATGTCGTTGATAACGGGATCACATCATTAGGAGAATGATGTGATGGACAAGACCCAATCCTAAGCCTAGCACAAAGATCGTGTAGTTCGTTTGCTAGAGCTTTGCCAATGTCAAGTATCTCTTCCTTTGACCATGAGAGCGTGTAACTCCTGGATACCGTAGGAGTGCTTTGGGTGTATCAAACGTCACAACGTAACTGGGTGACTATAAAGGTGCACTACAGGTATCTCCGAAAGTATCTATTGTTTTATGCGGATCGAGACTGGGATTTGTCACTCCGTGTAAACGGAGAGGTATCTCTGGGCCCACTCGGTAGGACATCATCATATGCGCAATGTGACCAAGGAGTTGATCACGGGATGATGTGTTACGGAACAAGTAAAGTGACTTGCCGGTAACGAGATTGAACAAGGTATTGGATACCGACGATCGAATCTCGGGCAAGTAACATACCGATAGACAAAGGGAATTGAATACGGGATTGATTAAGTCCTTGACATCGTGGTTCATCCGATGAGATCATCGTGGAACATGTGGGAGCCATCATGGGTATCCAGATCCTGCTGTTGGTTATTGACCGGAGAACGTCTCGGTCATGTCTGCATATCTCCTGAACCCGTAGGGTCTACACACTTAAGGTTCGATGACGCTAGGGTTATAAAGGAAGTTTGTATGTGGTTACCGAATGTTGTTCGGAGTCCCGGATGAGATCTCGGACGTCACGAGGAGTTCCGGAATGGTCCGGAGGTAAAGATTTATATATGGGAAGTCCTATTTTGGCCACCGGAAAATGTTCGGGATTTTTCGGTATTGTACCGGGAAGGTTCTAGAAGGGTCCGGAGTGGGGCCCACCTGCATGGGGGGACCCACATGAACGTGGGTAGTGGGGGCAAGGCCCCACACCCCTGGTCAAGGCGCATCAAGATCCCCCCTTAGAAGGAATAAGATCATATCCCGAAGGGATAAGATCAAGATCCCTAAAAAGGGGGGATAACAATCGGTGGGGAAGGAAATAATGAGATTTCTTTCCTCCCACCTTGGCCAACGCACCAATGGACTTGGAGGGCAAGAAACCAGCCCCTCCACCCCTATATATAGTGGGGAGGCGCATGGGAGCTATACACGAAGTTCTGGCGCAGCCCTCCCCCTCTCCAACTCCACCTCCTTCTGAGTAGTGCTTGGCGAAGCCTTGCAGGATTGCCACGCTCCTCCATCACCGCCACGCCGTTGTGCTGCTGCTGGATGGAGTCTTCCTCAACCTCACCCTCTCTCCTTGCTGGATCAAGGCGTGGGAGACGTCGCCGGGCTGTACGTGTGTTGAACACGGAGGTGCCGTCCGTTCGGCACTAGGATCATCGGTGATTTGAATCACGACGAGTATGACTCCATCAACCCCGTTCACTTGAACGCTTCCGCTTAGCGATCTACAAGGGTATGTAGATGCACTCCCCTTCCCTTGTTGCTGGTTTCTCCATAGATAGATCTTGGTGACACGTAGGAAAATTTTGAATTTCTGCTACGTTCCCCAACACTATATACTACAATGACCATCGCATACAGTTCCAGTGGGCAGTCTTGCAGACAACCAGGACAAGCTTGAAACTCTAATGTTGTTGAAACCAGAGTTATTAAGAAAAATCTTATAATAACACAATACAAAGAACCCAAATGGCCCGAATATGAACCTTAAGTTGTGCGCTAGCCCAACTAACTAGTTCCAACCATATTCGGGATACTAACTGAGGTAGGTTAAAAGCCATGTGAACTGTCCATAATATCTTGGACGATGGATCGTCCCCTCAAGAAACCACTCTAGCTGATGGAAATCAATCCATGCATCTTCGGAGCTAGACGGCTGGCAAGCACTTCGCCAGAGCCTACATCGAGCGAAGAAAAGCTCAATTTTCTTCAAGCTGGACATCGCCAAAGTATTTGACTCAGTTAGATGGCATTACCTACTTGATGTTCTCTAACACGTGGGATTTTCTTGTAGGGACCTTATTGCACTCTATTTGGCCACATCCTCCTCATGCATCCTGCCCAATAGAGCTCCTATAACTCACACTTTACCACCCAACAGGATTGCGGCAGGGTGGCCCGCTCTCCCCCTTCCTCTTCTTGTTGGCCATCGACCCACTTCAGAGGATCCTTGAGTGTGCTACTGATGTGGGCATCCTCAGCCCTATTGCTCACCGCCACGCCTTCATCCGAGTCAGCCTCTATGTTGACGATGCAGCCTGCCTCCTGAACCCCATCAAGCACGAAGTTGATGCGCTGCACTCCATCCTTGAGACTTTTGGAGGTGTTTAAGGATTGTTAATAAACTTTGCTAATAAATTGGTCACCTTCCCAAATTGCTATGACGGTCAAACTATGGCTATTGCTCTTGCTGTTTTTGAAGGGGATTATTGACTCCTTCCCAAGAAAATATTTTGGCTCCCACTTGTTGGGCTAAGTCCCTCCACATGGAGGCGTGTTGGCAGCCCAACATCAGCCCACGCAAGTCCAACAATGTGAACTGTTGATCTTCATTGCATCCAATGGTTGTAGTGTTCCCTGATGAAGGGAGCAAGGAGAAAATCCTAGCCACTCAACCCCTACTGGTGGTGGCTGCCATTCATGAGAATGTGAGAGCACACACAAGAGAGGAACACAACCTGTGAGAGAGAGGAAGAAGAATAAGTGGAGGTTTTGTCCTGATTTGCTGCATCTGACTAGACAGTGTTCAAGCTGGTGATTGGAGGCTCAAACGTGCTTGGATTAACCACAAACTTGGTGAGCTCATTACTTACTTTGACTACTTCGATCTGGTTAGCTGGTTTGAGGATTGGGTTAGTGGAGCATCAGATTTGAGAGTGGTTTTGTTAGCTCTGACTGCTATAGTTTTAGAACAGGGTAGTTTGGGGGGACGAGCAGTTTTAGTGCGCAAACGGTGGCCAATTTGGCTGAAATTTTGAGGGGATCTCATGGACTTGTGTGACTACTTGTCTGCCAAATTTGGTGTTCTTTGGTTTTGTAGTTTATAAGATCAGTTTGCAAAACACTGAAGAGGATAGAATATGTGTAAACTCTGCTTTGCTGAAATCTTGCCTCTTGTGATTGGTGTTGATGTTGCCAGTTGGCAACATGGAGAGTGTGTTGTAAATCTCTCTAGAAGTTCTAGATAAGACTTTGTACTCACTATTCTTATAGTGAAGTTTTGTGGACCGGTCGGTCCACATCCGTAGTTTTTTAATCCTCAAGTTGAGGAGGTTTTTCCACGTCAAATCATGTGTCACATGTGCATGTTGTTTGTGTTCTTCCGTTGCTTACATGTTGGTTGAAGTTGTCCTCAAAGTTCACTACAGGTGGAGGGGGTGTGTAGTGTGCATATTTGTCGTGTCGGTGAATTTGTGCACTGCATTATTGTTGTCCAGAGCCCAACAAAGTGGCATCAGATTCTTGGTTTGCTTGTGCAAATTGCTGAGTTTCTTATGGTGAAAGATGGAAGTGGATACCAGTAGGATGATATCTTTGAATGTCATAAATTATCAAGCATGGAAGGGCAAGATGGAGGACTTGTTATATGTCAAAGAATACTGGAAGGCAGTGTTCTCCACTGAGATGCCAGAGGGCATTCAGGAAGGTCAGTGGAAGGTACTTCATCGCCAAGCTTGTGGGTTTATTCGGCAATGGGTCGATGACAATATTTTGAACAATATCATTGATGAGACACATGCACACACCTTATAGAAGAAATTGGAAGGGTTGTTTCCCCGGAAAGTAGGTACAAAGAACATGTTCTTGATCAAACAATTGATATGTTTGAGGTACAAAGAGGGCATTCTAAGTGTAGATCATGTGAATACATTAATTCCATGGCATTATAAATTCAGCTTTCTTCTTCTTCTTCTTCTTCTTCTTCTTCTTCTTCTTCTTCTTCTTCTTCTTCTGAGCAGTAGCAAGATCTCTTGGTGGTGCTAAGATCTCTTGATACATCCTGATGTTTGCAAAATGTCGGTAAGATCTCTTGATACATCTTGTGACTTTTATTAATGATTTTTTCAGGAATGTTTGGGCCTTCACTTTGAGGACCAAAGATCACTAGGTGTATTCAAGCAATTCCAAGCCTCGGTTAACAGAGAAACAGATAAGAAGATCAAGTGCATTCGCACTGATAATGGAGGAGAGTACATTGGGCCATTTGATCCATATTGCAAGCAGCAAGGTATTAGGCATCAATTTACTCCCTCGAAGACACCACAACCGAATGATCTTGCTGAGAGGATGAACAGGACAATTATGGACAGAATTAGATGTTTGATGTGCAAAGCTACGTAAACACTTTTGGGGTGAAGCTTGGATGACTGCAGTTTACCTTATTAATCTCTCACCAAGTTATCCTTTGAGGGAGATGTTCCTAACATGGTTTGGTATGACAAGGACGTCTCATATGACCACAT
Organism: Triticum aestivum; assembly: GCF_018294505.1. NCBI lineage: Eukaryota > Viridiplantae > Streptophyta > Magnoliopsida > Poales > Poaceae > Triticum > Triticum aestivum. The sequence goes on from NC_057809.1 coordinate 82,056,019, forward strand.
GAAAGTTTTGGGTGCAAGGCCTTTGTTCATATTCCTCAAGATGAAAGGTCAAAGCTTGATTGGAAGACATGACAGCGCATCTTTCTTGGCTATGGTGGTGATGAGTTTAGCTACAAGCTACTTGACCCTGTATCAAGGAAAGTTGTGAGAAGTCATGATGTTGTGTTTGTATAAGACCATACAATTGAGGATATTGTGAAGAAAAAGGGGCATGTTTCTCCTGAGCAGTAGCAAGACATGATTAATTTTAACCCAGTTCCTTCAGCTCTGATACGTCTCCAACGTATCTATAATTTATGAAGTATTCATGCTATTATATTATCAACCTTGGATGTTTTATATGCATTTATATGCTATTTTATATGGTTTTTGGGACTAACCTATTAACCTAGAGCCCAGTGCCACTTTCTGTTTTTTCCTTGTTTTTTGAGTTTTACAGAAAAGGAATATCAAACGGAGTCCAATTGATGTGCCAATTTTTGACGATTTTTTATGGACCAAAAGAAGACCCCGAAGTAAAAGAGTTGGGCCAGGAGAGTCCCGGGGCTTCCACAAGGGTGGGGGCGCCCCCCCCCCCCCCCAAGCGCGTGGACCTGCCTCGTGGACGCATAGGCACCTCCTTGACGTGAGACCGACGCCAAAAATTCCTATAAATACAGAAACCTCGTAAAATTAACCTAGATCAGGAGTTCCGCCGCCAGAAGCCTCTGTAGCCACTGAAAACTAATCTAGGCCCTCTCTGGCACCCTGCCGGAGGGGGCCATCATCACCGGAGGGCATGGAGGAGGATCCCGGAGGGGCCATCATCACCATGAAGGCCAAGGACCAGAGGGGGAACCTCTCCCCATCCAGGGGGAGGCCATGGAGGAGGAAGCACAAGGGGGATAACCTCTCCTCCTCTCTCTTGGTGGCACTGGAGTGCCATCGAGAGGGGAATTGTCGCTGTGGTGATCGTCTTCATCAACATCACCATCATCATCACCATCCTCATCTATTTTACGCGGTCCACTCTCCCGCACCCCACTGTAATCCCTACTTGAACATGGTTCTTTATGCCACATATTATGATCCAATGATGTGTTGCCATCCTATGATGTTTTGAGTAGATATCCTTTGTCTTTGGGTTGATTGATGATCTAGATTGGTATGAGTTGTATGTTTTACTTTGGTGATGTCCTATGGTGCCCTCCGTGTCGCGCAAGCATGAGGGATTCCCGTTGTAGGGTGTTGCAATATGTTTATGATTCGCTTATAGTGGGTTGCGTGAGTGACTGAAACACAAACCTGAGTAAGGGGGTTGTTACGTATGGGATAAAGAGGACTTGATGCTTTAATGCTATGGTTGAGTTTTACCTTAATGATCTTTAGTAGTTGCGGATGCTTGCTAGAGTTCCAATCATAAGTGCACATGATCCAAGTAGATAAAGTATGTTAGCTTATGCCTCTCCCTGATATGAAACTGCAATAGTGATTACCGGTCTTGTTAACAATTGCCTAGGACAATTCCGCACACCGATCCATCATTATTCCACACTTTCTATTTATAATACTTAGTAATATATTCTAACTTTATGATAACAACACCTACTTTCATATTTTAGCTCTCCGATATCATACAAAGTTATCCACTTCATATCCACAACGTAGTTTTATTTCTCGTTTCTACTTGGAAGTAAACGTTCGGTGTACGTAGAGTCATATCAGTGGCAGATAGGGCTTAAGAGAATATTGATATTACCTTTAGCTCCTTGTGGGTTGGACACTCCATACTTATCACTTCCACCTTTGGAAATTGCTATGATGATTCCTTGCACTTGGGGATTATCAAGCTCTTTTCTGGCGCCATTGCCGGGGAGCAATAGCGTGGGGTTGATATTCTCGTGTATGCTTGTTTGCTTTCTTCACTAAGTAGATTTTGTTTTTTCTTTTTTGTTTCTGTTTATTTGTGGTGAAACATAAAAAAATTAAAAGAATGAAAATACCAAAAAAAAATACTTGCCTCTCATGCCTAAAAAGTTTTTCAAAAAGAGAAGTGATTGGAAAGTTATGCATTGAAGAAGTGAGGGTCGACCTTGAGCACTTGTGTTCATGCTCACGGAAACAATGTATAATTTTTCATGGAAGTTTTTCTGCAAATAATTATCCCCTTATATATATCCATTTTATTATAAAAATAATGTGCCGAGCTTTGGTTTTAGGATGATTAGATTGCTTGTTTAGTATGTGCAGAACAAAAACAGAAACTTTGGCTGTAGCGCGTGATTTTACATTTTTTTTACTGGAAAGTTAAATGGGTATGAAACTTTTTTCACTTTACTTCTGTAGAAAAATTTCAAATTGTAAAATTTATTTCATAATTTTTGGAGTGACAGAAGTTTACTAAACCTCCAGATTACTGCAGATTGTCCTGTTTTAGACAGATTCTGTTTTTCGTGTGTTGTTTGCTTATTTTGATGAATCTATGTGTAGTATCGGGGGGTATGAACCATGGTGAAGTTGTAATACAGTAAATATAGATCTAATATGAAATTGGAATGAGTTTGCAACAGTACCTAAAGGTAGTGATTTTCTTTATTATACTAACGGATCTCACAAAGTTTTTGTTAAAGTTTTTTGTGGATGAAGTGTTCAAAGAACGAGGAGTTACCGATGTGAGAAGAATAAAGAGAGGCAAGATCTCAAGCTTGGGGATTCCCAAGGCACCCCAAGTAAATATTCTAAGTATACTCAAGCATCTAATCTTGGGAATGCCCCGGTTGGCATCCCATCTTTCTTCTTCAACAATTATCGGTATACCTCGGTTTTTGTTTCGTTCACATGATTTGTGTCCTTTGTTTTTTTTGTTCTTCCTTTATGAACCATGCTAGTATGAGATAGCCCTTCACTGATTTATAGAATGCTTCATGTGCTTCACTTATATCTTTTAAAGTATGATCTTATAGAATTGCTCTTTGTGCTTCACTTAAATCTTTTGAGTATGGTTTTATAGAATGCTTCATGTGCTTCACTTATACATTTTGAGCTTGGACATTGGTTAGTTTATATTAATTGTAGAATGCTCCATGAACTTCACTTATATCTTTTGGAGTATGAATAATACTATCATCTAAAGCGGGTTTGGAAGAGTGTCAACACTAGGAACTAGTGATCCCGCTATTCGGAATGAGAAGAATTTTGCTTATGTGGAGAGTAGAAAAATTTCTATGCTTGTAGATCATGAAAAGAATGCTTTATGTGATGGTTATGTTGTTGAATTCATTCATGATTCTACTGAAAATTATTATGAGGGAGGAATATATGCTTGTAGGAGTTGCAATAATATCAAGTTTCCTCTCTATGTGCTTAAAGTTTTGAAGTTATTCTTGTTTTCCCTTCCTATGCTAGTTGATTCTTGTTCCCATAAGTTGTGTACTCACAAAATCCCTAGGCAGAGGAACTGGGTTAGGTTTAAATTTTCTAGTCCTATTCTTCATGATGCTCTCTTGATGTTTCAATTCTTATCTTTTATGTGAGCATCATTGAAATCATCATGCCTAGCTAAAAGGCATTAAAGAAAAGCGCTTGTTGGGAGACAATCCAATATTTACCCTTAATGTTTTTGTGTGTTCTCATGATTAAGATACTGTATTAATCATGTATTATAGCTTTTGTTTCAATAAAGTGCCAAGTAAGACCTTCGGGAAGACTTGGGTGAAAGTTAATGTGATCTTGCTGTAAAAAACAGAAACTTTGTGCTCACGAGATTTGCTGCCATTTTTTATTGGAGAGTGGGATTAGGTTGATTCTTTTTGAAGAAGATTAATAGACAAATTCCTCATGACCACCAATTTATTTAATAATTTTTTGAGTAGCATAAGTATGGTTAGTGTTCAGATCATTACAGACTGTTCTGTTTCTGACAGATTCTGTTTTCATTGCATAGTTTGCTTATTTTCTAGTTTCTATGACTTATATTTCTCAATATAAATTGTAGAAATGATATGGTACAGTAGGCATTGTGTGAGAACAATTATTAACCTTGTCTTTGACAGTACCAAAGTGAATGGTTTACTCTTTATCATACTAACCTATCTCACGAAGTTCCGTTAAGTTTTGTGTGATTGAAGTTTTCAAGCTTTGGGTGAGATATCGATATGAGGAGAATAAGGAGTGGAAAGACCCTAAGCTTGGGGATTCCCGAGGCACCCCAAGGTAATATTCAAGGAAGACTCAAGCGCCTAAGCTTGGGGATGCCCCGGAAGGCATCCCCTCTTTCGTCTTCAAAACTATCGGTATACCTTACTCGGAGCTATATTTTTATTCGTCACATGATATGTGTTTTGCTTGGAGCGTATTTTCAATTTTATTTGCTGTTTGAATAAAATCATTGGATCTGAATTATTAAATTAAAAATAATCCTCCCATGGCTAGTTAATTATTTGACTACTCGGTGTCCTTCACTATTATCTTTTGGAGTAGTTTGTCATTTACTCACGTGCTTCACGTATATCCTATGAGTAAATGGTTGAATAATTGAATATCATAAATCTGCATTTATATATGTTTCATATGTTTATATCATGGGGAGTAATGACTTTACATAGAATAAGTATAGGTAGTAAACTTATTGAAAGTTAGAAAGCGTAGAATTGGTCACTTGAACAATTCATGAAAGAATATTGAAGGAAGAGAGATTTCACATATAAATATACTATCCTGGACATGTTTTGTAATTGTGAGCACTCATTAAAATATGACATGCTAAAACGTTGATGTAGCACAAGGAAGACAACGTAATGGGTTATGTTTTCTTATATCCGAAATAAAGTATATTGTCTTGGATCATCCAACATGTTGAGCTTGCTTTTCCCCCTCGTGCTAGCCAAATTCTTTGCACCAAGTAGAGATACTACTTGTGCTTCCAAACATTCTTTAAACCAGTTTTGCCATGAGAGTCCACCATACCTACCTATGGATTGAGTAAGATCCTTCAAGTAAGTTGTCATCGGTGCATGCAATAAAAATTGCCCTCTAAATATGTATGATCTATTAATGTGGAGAAAATAAGCTTTATACGATCTTGTGATGTGGAAGAAATAAAAGCGGCAGACTGCATAATAAAGGTCCGTATCGCAAGTGTCAATATAAAGTGACGTTCTTTTGCATTAAGATTTTGTGCATCCAACCATAAAAGCGCATGACAACCTCTGCTTCCCTCTGCGAAGGGCCTATCTTTTACTTTTATCTTCTACCTTATGCAAGAGTCATGGTGATCTTCACCTTTTATTTTTACATTTTATCCTTTAGCAAGCACATTGTGTTGGAAAGATCCTGATATATATATCCAATTGGATGCAAGTTATCATGAACTATTATTGTTGACATTACCCTTGAGGTAAAAGTTGGGAGGAGAATGTATAAGCCCCTATCTTTCTCTGTGTCTGATTAAAACTTTGAACCCATAAATATCACGTGAGTGTTAGCAATTATGAAAGACTAAATGATAGTTGAGTATGTGGAGTTTGCTAAATCAAAGCTCTGACATAGACCCTTCCTGAAAATAAGATGAATTGCAATTGTTTGATGACTAAGAATATAGTTTGTTAGTTTCAAGAGAGTTTATGATCTATACTTTAACATGTGAATAGCTTGTTACTTGATCATGAAAAGTTTTATGAAAATGAGCTACTGTTATGATATATAATGATGCTAGAAAAAGTGATTGGAACTATCATTGATGAAACTTATGCACTTGCTAGCATTCACACTTCATAAATTATTTCTTTTATCATTTACCTACTCGAGGACGAGCAGGAATTAAGCTTGGGGATGTTGATGTGTCTCCAACTATAATTTAGGAAGTATTCATGCTATTATATTATCAACCTTGGATGTTTTATATGCATTTATATGCTATTTTATATGGTTTTTGGGACTAACCTATTAACCTAGAGCCCAGTGCCAGTTTCTGTTTTTTCCTTGTTTTTGAGTTTTACAGAAAAGGAATATCAAACGGAGTCGAATTGATGTGCCAATTTTTGACGAATTTTTATGGACCAAAAGAAGACCCCGGAGTAAAAGAGTTGGGCCAGGAGAGTCCCGGGGCGTCCACGAGGGTGCCCCCCCAGGCGCGTGGGCCTGCCTCGTGGATGCCTCGGGCACCTCCTTGATGTGAGACCGACGACAAAAGTTCCTATAAATACAGAAACCTCGGAAAATTAACCTAGATCGGGAGTTCCGCCGCCAGAAGCCTCCGTAGCCACCGGAAACTAATCTAGGCCCTCTCTGGCACCCTGCTGGAGGGGGCCATCATCACCGGAGGGCATGGAGGAGGATCCTGGAGGGGCCATCATCACCATGAAGGTCAAGGACCAGAGGGGGAACCTTTCTCCATCCAGGGGGGGCATGGAGGAGGAAGCACAAGGGGGAGAACCTCTCCTCCTCTCTCTTGGTGGCACCGGAGTGCCATCGAGAGGGGAATCATCGCCGCGGTGATCGTCTTCATCAACTTCACCATCATCCTCACCATTCTCATCTCTTTTACGCGGTCCACTCTCCCGCACCCCGCTGTAATCCCTACATGAACATGGTGATTTATACCACATATTATGATCCAATGATGTGTTTCCATCCTATGATGTTTTGAATAGATATCCTTTGTCTTTGGGTTGATTGATGATCTAGATTGGTATGAGTTGTATGTTTTACCTTGGTGTTGTCCTATGGTGCCCTCCGTGTCGCGCAAGCGTGAGGGATTCCCGCTGTAGGGTGTTGCAATACGTTTATGATTCGCTTATAGTGGGTTGCATGAGTGATTGAAACACAAACCCGAGTAAGGGGGTTGTTGCGTATGGGATAAAGAGGACTTGATGCTTTAATGCTATGGTTGGGTTTTACCTTAATGATCTTTAGTAGTTGCGGATGCTTGCTAGAGTTCCAATCATAAGTGCACATGATCCAAGTAGAGAAAGTATGTTAGCTTATGCCTCTCCCTCATATGAAACTGCAATAGTGATTACCGGTCTTGTTAACAATTGCCTAGGACAATTCCGCACACCGATCCACCATTATTCCTCACTCGCTATTTATAATACTTAGTAATATATTGTAACTTTATGATAACAGCACCTAATTTCATATTTTAGCTCTTCGATATCATACAAAGTTATCCACTTCATACCCACAACGTAGTTTTATTTCTCGTTTCTAGTTAGAAGCAAATGTTCGGTGTACGTACAGTCATATCAGTGGCAGATAGGGCTTGAGAGAATATTGATCTTACCTTTAGCTCCTTGTGGGCTCGAAACTCCATACTTATCACTTCCACCTTTGGAAATTGTTACGATGATTCCTTGCACTTGGGATTATCAAGCTCCAGCTCCAGTGCAAGTTGAAGCAGATGCAGAATATGTACAAGATGATGTACATGGTGGTGCAGGTGAAGAAGATTCTCCCGAGCAGCAGCAAGAGTATGATACTGAAGTTGATGATCCGGATCACTCCTACTTGTGGAATGTGTTGGGATTTCCCCGAAGAGGAAGGGTGAAGTAATATAGTAGCAAAAAGTATTTCCCTCAGTAAAGAACTAAGGTTTATTGAACCAGTAGAAGAATTATCCTAACAACCTTTAGCAGTACCTCCACACACAAGAGCAAATACTGGCACCCAATGCAGGCAAGAGGGTTGTCAACCCCCTTGTACTCATTAATTGCAAAGATAAAATATGATAGTAGGAGATATATAAATTGCAAAGTAAATAAAAGTAAATAAATTGTAGCAAGGTATTTGGGGTTTTAGTAATATGATTTAAATAGACCGGGGTCGTAGTTTTCACTAGAGGCATCTCTCTCATAAGAATAATGATATGGTGGGTGAATAAATTACTATTGGGCAATTGATAGAATAGCGCATAGTTATGTTGTTATTCATGGCATGATCAGTACATAGGCATTACGTCTATGACAAGTAGATTGACATCCGTATGCATCTACTACTATAAGTCCACCCTTGGACTGCTATCTAGCATGCATTTTGAGGTATTAAGTTCATAACAAACATAGTAATGCTTGGAGCATGATGACATAATGTAGACAAAATAAGATCAACTAATATGATCAAACCCCGTCGTTTTGTCCTTAGTAACAACAATACAAATATGTGTCTCGCTACCCTTCTGTCACTAGGTGAGGACATCGCAAGATTGAACCTACTACTATGCACCACTTCCACTGAAGATCTAATCATTAACTTGGACAAAGATAACTCATAAATCGGAAAGCATTACATAGCTATAACAATCAAACATAATAAAGTTCACATTATATAACTAAATTACTTTCAATGAATAATGTGATCATAAACCCACAATTCATCGGATCCCAACAAACACACCGCACAAAAGGATTACATCATATCGATCTCCAAAGAGAATATTGTATTGAAGATCGTAATGAGAGAGAGAGACACATCTAGATAATCACTATGGGCCTATAGGTCCTATGGGGAACTTCTCACACATCATCGGAGGTGCAGCAAGGTTGGTGTAGAAGCCCTCCGTGATCGATTCCTCCTCCGACAGAGTACCGGCGGAGGCCTCCAGATGATATTGTGGAAGAACAGAGGCTTGCGGCGGCGGAATAATTTAGAGGGCACGAAAGGCCCTCTACCGCCAGCAAAAAAATACGATGAAATAGGGTCACCCTGTCGGATCCCCTATGTGGGTTTAAATCCTCAAGCTTATCATCATTGAATAAGACTAAAAAGGGCACGGAGCTTACCATGCCCATGATAATGTTAACCCATCTCTTCATGAATCCTAACTTTAGCATAATAGCTTTTAAATAACTCCACTCCACGCGGCATATGTCTCTCGGCCTTATTTCTTTTCATAAAAGACCAGGGACAAAAGGCGGACTATTCTTCAGAAATAAACTCAATAACCTTGGAGGCGATCTTATGAAGCACATTGCACAAACTAATAGGTCGGAATGGAAAAGTAACATTGGGTTTTTACTTTGGGAATAAGAACTAGAATAGTGTTGTTAATCTCATCCATTTGCATAAGATCTCCCTAGGGTCTATTTGGTTGGTGTCCTCAATGATTCCATCGTAGTTTGGCCTGGAAATCTTGATGTGTCATAGCCTGGTCCAAAACATGAAAGGGTCATTACTATAGCCCACGTGACCCCCCCACTACTAGGGAAAATCCTAGTAGTAGCGCGGGTTTTGAGACTATAAGCAGCGCAGGTGGCCGCGCTACTACTATGGCACTAGAGCTAACTGTTAGTAGTAGCACGGTCTATACTCGCGCTACTACTATTGACTATATCAGCAGCGCTTTTCGGGAACGCACTACTATTAGTTAGCAGTAGCGCTTTCCAATCTCGGCGCTTGTAACGCCTGGATGATTAGGCTACAGTAAATCTCTGCTAAATATGCCACGTCACCTGGGTCACTGTTTAATCTCGCGTCGGTTCGAAACTTTTCAAATTCAAAATTTAAATAATGTCAAACAACAAATGGTTTCAAACATTGAAACAAAAAATGTTCGGTGGGTGCCAAATTTTGCACTGGTAATTATTATGGAGAAAAATCATTTTTAGAAAATGCCGAAATATTTTAAAATGATTTAAAACAGAAAAAGAAAATAAATAAAAAGAAAAACAAAAAACAAAACAAAGGGGAATCCCCCCCAAACCCTAACCGACATCCCCCCACTCGCTCTCTCCCTCTCCCCCCACCACTCTTGATCCCATCTGGATCGGGGTGGGTAGCAAACCACGTCGCCACCGCCGATTTCCGTCGCCACCGCCGCGACGCCGTCGCAACCTCGCCGGCCTGCCTCCTCCGCATCGTTGGCCTGCATCTTGTCACCGCGTCGCCGTCGTCTCCGTCTCCTCCCTGCGCCCCACTGCCCCTGACCCTACGACCCCGGTGAGGCCACAACCTCCACTCCCTCCTCTCTGTCCGGCGCCGCCTCCCGTTCATCCCCGCGCGCTAGCACGGGCCGCTCCGCCCCTGACCTCCCCCACACATGCCCACGCCGTGCGTCGCTGCCTCTGCTGGCCACCGCCCCGCTTGCTCTTTCCGTGTGCTCGTGCGCCGCACGCACGCACCGCCGCGGAGCGCGTCCCTGCACCGCGGTCACCGCGCTTGACCGCGCGCCTCACGCGACCCGTGTTGCTGCGGCCTGCAGTCGCTGCTGCGCTACCACCGCTACTGCTGCCCGCGGCTGCAACCGCGCGCCCCGCACGCCCCCGCCCTCGCCTACACGCGCTACTCGCCGTCGCCCGCGCTTAGTGCCTCCGCCGAGCTCGCGCCTCCCTACCCCGCCGTGGCTCGCCGCTCACCGGCCCGACCACTCCGTCCGGGCGCGCCTCGCTGTGCGTCGAAGCACGCCGGCCCGCGCCTGCGCATCCTGCCATCCCGCACTCACCATCGCCGGCCCCGCTCGTGCCCGCTATCCCGGCCACCTGCACCCACCACCGCACCACTAGTCATCATCGTCGCTCTGGCCAGCCAGCGCCCGGCCCCGCCCGCGCCGCGGCCGCCCTCCTCGCCGGCGCTCCCATTCGAGCGACGCTGCGCCCGGCGCTCGCACCCAACCGGGTGCTCCCCCACAGACGAGCGCTAGTTCGGGCCACGCCCATTAGCCCCGCGCCCGATAGGCCCCCTGTGCCAATGGCACGAGGGCCCCACGGCCACATAATGTTTAAATAATAATAATAATAATAATAATAATTTAATTAATTAATTAATTAATTAATTAACTTAATTAATCCTGATTAGATTAGCCTAATAATTAATTAACCTGACTAATCTGTAATTTAAACTAATTAATTTGGTTAATTAGTTAACAGAGTATGACAGTGGGACCCACATGTCAGTTTGACCCAGTCAACACCTCTGTTGACTGCTGACGTCATGCTGACGCCAGCAAGCACTATTCTAGATAATGTTGAATTAAAATAATTAAATAAATCCTAAAAATGATTTAAATCCTTTAAAAATTAATATAAAATAAACCGTAGCTCGAATGGAAAAACTTTGTACATGAAAGTTGCTCAGAACGACGAGACGAATCCGAATACGCAGCCCGTTCGTCCGACACACATCCCTAGCATAGAAAACACGCAACTTTACCCTCCGATTCATCTGTACGAAAACGCGAAACACCGGGGATATTTTCCCCCTTCGCTGGTATCACCTCATACTGCGTTAGGGCACACCTAGCACCGCTCATTGTCATGTCATGCATCATTATGCATCTGTTTGCATTGTATTCATTATTTCTTCCCCCTCTTTTCTTCGGTAGACTACGAGACTGACGCCGTTGCTGGTGCCCCAACCAACTACGTTGTTGACAACCCCTACTTGCCAGAGCAACCAGGCAAGCCCCCCCTTGATCACCAGATATCGCCTATTCTTCTCTCTACTACTTGCATTAGAGTAGTGTAGCATGATACTGTTTTCCGTTAATCCTATTCTGATGCATAGCCTGTCATTGTTGCTACAGTTGTTGATACCTTACCTGCAATCCTAAATGCTTAGTATAGGATGCTAGTTTATCATTAGTGGCCCTACATTCTTGCTAGTTTATCCCGTTCGAGCGACGCTGCGCCCGGCGCTCGCACCCAACCGGGTGCTCCCCCACAGACGAGCGCTAGTTCGGGCCACGCCCATTAGCCCCGCGCCCGATAGGCCCCCTGTGCCTATGGCACGAGGGCCCCACGGCCACATAATGTTTAAATAATAATAATAATAATAATAATAATTTAATTAATTAATTAAAGAATTAATTAACTTAATTAATCCTGATTAGATTAGCCTAATTAATTAATTAACCTGACTAATCTGTAATTTAAACTAATTAATTTGGTTAATTAGTTAACAGAGTATGACAGTGGGACCCACATGTCAGTTTGACCCAGTCAACACCTCTGTTGAATGCTGACATCATGCTGACGCCAGCAAGCACTATTCTAGATAATGTTGAATTAAAATAATTAAATAAATCCTAAAAATGATTTAAATCCTTTTAAAATTAATATAAAATAAACCGTAGCTCGAATGGAAAACTTTGTACATGAAAGTTGCTCAGAACGACGAGACGAATCCAAATACGCAGCCCGTTCGTCCGACACACATCCCGTGCATAGAAAACACGCAACTTTACCCTCCGATTCATCTGTACGAAAACGCGAAACACCGGGGATATTTTCCCCCTTCGCCGGTATCACCTCATACTGCGTTAGGGCACACCTAGCACCGCTCATTGTCATGCCATGCATCATTATGCATCTGTTTGCATTGTATTCATTGTTTCTTCCCCCTCTTTTCTTCGGTAGACTACGAGACTGACGCCGTTGCTGGTGCCCCGACCAACTACGTTGTTGACGACCCCTACTTGCCAGAGCAACCAGGCAAGCCCCCCCCCCTTGATCACCAGATATCGCCTATTCTTCTCTCTACTACTTGTATTAGAGTAGTGTAGCATGATACTGTTTTCCGTCAATCCTATTCTGATGCATAGCATTTCAATGTTGCTACAGTTGTTGATACCTTACCTGCAATCCTAAATGCTTAGTATAGGATGCTAGTTTATCATTAGTGGCCCTACATTCTTGTAAGTCTGCCATGCTATACTATCGGGTCGTGATCACGTCGGGTGTTGATCACGGGTATATACTATACATATTACACATGATACATGTTGTGACTAAAGTCGGGTCCGCTCGTTGAGTATCGGCGGTTGATTCACGAATTGGGGGCTGAAAGGACATACTTTCTCGACGGACCTCTGTGTGGATCTTTGTGGCGGAGCGACAGGGCAGGTTGAGACCACCCAGGTGAGTGGGCCTGGCCCTAGTCGGCGTTCGCGGTTACTTCAAGATAACACGCTTAACGAGATCTTGATATTTGATCTGAGTCTGGTCACTGGCCAATACGCATTAACCAACTACGCGGGAACAGTTATGGGCACTCGACGTCATGGTATCAGCTGAAGCCTTCGTGACGTCAGCGACTGAGCGGCGCGCGCTGAGTTGGACCGCGTAACGCAACTTCCTTTGTAATGGAGGTTGCTAGGTCTGCTCACCGGCCGCGTACGCAACGTGCAGGTGTGCAATGGGCGATGGGGCCAGACCCCTGCGCCATAGGATTTAGACCGGCGTGCTGACCTCTCTATTGTGCCTAGGTGGGGCTGCGACGTGTTGATCTTCCGAGGCCGAGCATGACCCAGAAAAGTGTGTCCGGACAAAGGGGATCGAGCGTGTTGGAAATGTGGTGCACCCCTACAGGGAAGTTTATCTATTCGAATAGCCGTGTCCCTTGGTAAAAGGATGAGCCGGAGTTGTATGTTGACCTTATGACAAGTAGAACTGTATACTTAATAAAAACACCCTTTCAAGTGCCAGATACAACCCGGTGATCGCTCTCTCACAGGGCGGCGAGGAGAGGATCGCCGGGTAGGATTATGCTATGCGATGTTTCTTGGTGAAATTACCATCTACTCTCTTCTACATGCTGCAAGATGGAGGTTGCCAGAAGCATAGTCTTCGATAGGACTAGCTATCCCCCTCCTATTCCAGCATTCTGCAGTTCATTCCACATATACTACCCCCTTTCATTGATACCAATGCATATGTAGTGTAGCTCCTTGCTTGCGAGTACTTTGGATGAGTACTCACGGTTGCTTTGCTCCCCCTTTCCCCCCTTCCTCTATTCGATTGTTGCGACCAGATGTTGGAGTCCAGGAGCCAGATGCCACTATCGATGATGACTGCTACTACTCGGGAGGTGCCTACTACTATGGTTTAGGAGGTCCCAGGCAGGAGGCCTAGCCTTTTCGATCGTTGCTACTTTTGTGCTAGCCTTCTTAAGGCAAACTTGTTTAACTTATGTCTGTACTCAGATATTGTTACTTCCGCTGACTCATCTATGATCGAGCTCTTGTATTCGAGCCCTCGAGGCCCTGGCTTGTAATATGATTCTTGTATGACTTATTTTATTTTTAGAGTTGTGTTGTGATATCTTCCTGTGAGTCCCTGATCTTGATCGTACACGTTTGGGTGTATGCTTAGTGTATGATTGAATCGGGGCGTCACAACGCTACTGCCATATCTTTCATCATTTCCCCCCTGCTTCCTACCCCGTTTCAGTTTCAATAAGCTGCAATTTCCACATATTTCCAAATACTAGGTACTACTAGATATCAATTTCATAAAGCATTATAGGTACTAGGTAGTACTAGATAACAATTTCATATATAGTCAACATGCATCCTCAAGTAGTACTAGGTAGTCTTACAGCCACACATATATAGCAGTTCTACTGGGTATATATAGTCATACAGCCACACACACATATGTAGTTCTAGATGATATTGACGACGATCATCATCCTCAAGCCTAGGCGGTGGGTGTTCCTGATAGTAATTAGGATGGCCTGTCCAGCACGAAGATTCTTGCCAACGAGGAATCTCTTCCACCCAACCGAGTTTAAGTGTGTGCGACCGTTCGTGTCCATGCTGTAAGTACAGGTGGTGAGGAGCCCCTTGCGGTAAGGCGTAGCCCAGCTGAGCCTTCTTCATCAGGCTCGATACCACAACTCACAGATAGGCTCTTTGGCAATTTCTGAATAATAAAAACATATCAATTAATAAATAGCCTCGCACATACTCTTGCAAATATATTTCTATTAAGTATAGATTTCTACACTATCAAAAGACACAGTACTACACATGCATTTGTACTAAGCATGAATTCTACTAATAAGTATATATGGATTATCTGCACTATTAATAGTTCATTGGAATCTACACTAATAAGCATGTGATCGGACTATACACTAAAGCATATCATCGACTAGATTCCACACAACATATCATTGGACTCTACACTAAGCATATCATCGGATAATTTGCATTTGTAAGTATAACAATAAAGCATATATATATATCATCAAATTACTATAGTTAGTATAACATACCATATCATGCCGATCGACCATGGTACTTGTCAGGCGGGTCACGAATGACACCCCAACAAAGTCATCACGTGGCGGAATTATGTCCCATAGGTTGCACACCTCCTCCTCGCTCAGCCTCATTCTTTGAGCTACAATGGCTTCATGAAGTGGGTCATCATCATGTTCATCGAGTGGGTCCTCATCATCTTCATCATCTTCCACCAGGTTGATATAAATGATAGCCAGCTTGGGTCTTTCTGCTCTGAAGGAGAAGCTAATCAACTCACCACTAGTAAGACGCATGCGGTCGAGGAAATGGGCCCGTCCATCTCCTCCAATCTACGACATATTGCATCCTTTCTCGACCTCCATAGTGTAGGGGCCCCCAGGAGCCTCAAAGGTCACAGTGTCTCCAGTCAGCTTGTTGAACATCAACCTCACATTGCATGGGACGATCTGTGTACAAAAAGCAAAATGACACAATGCATTAATGCCAACACTAAAAACAAAATAGTTGTTACATTTCATATAATTTCTTACCGCCGCATGACGAAAACTCGGCTGGAAGTAGATGCCGAACAGCTTGCCAGTTGCAAGGCTACTAGCGCACCTTGACTTGCACAGTCGGCATGGTGGTGGTGGTGGTCGCGCCATTTTCCTAAAGCAATATGATCAAAAAGATGAACGATCCACTTCACAGGAAAGGAAAACAATAACTTAGCATGGGATGATCATCAAGCTCAACATGCAAACCAACATACCAAACTAGCAACGACTATTCTAAACCCTAGAAACTATCATATATCAAAGTGTTATATATGACCAGAGGCTTATATCAACTAACAACTATCAACTATGTCTAAATTTTTACTAATCAGTTAATCATATCAACTATCATCTCTCTCTCTCTCTCTCTAAATGTTGCATATCAACTAGCCCACTAAATCAACTAAATCAACAAGCCTACTAAATCAACTAACCTACTAAATCAGCTAAATCAACAAGCCTACTAAATCAACTAGCCTACTAAATCAACTAAATCAAAATGTTCTAAATCAACTAGCCTACTAAATCAAGTAAATCATATCAACTAAATCAAAATGTTGCATATGAATTAGCCTACTAAATCAAGATGTAGAAGGGAGGAGGGGTTGTGGATGGAGGAGTGAGGAGGGAGAAGGAGGGGCGACTGGAGGAGGGAGGAGGAAGGAGGACGGAGGAGGAAGGCGGAGCGAGGAGGAGCCATCCAGCGGCGAACGGAGGAGTGGCGGGAGGACGGAGGAGGAGGGGCGAGGAGGAGGGCGTACGGCGAAGGATTACCGAGTCCAGGGAGGAGGAGGAGGTGACGGCGACGCAAAGGAAGGAGGGGTAGGCGAGGGCGGCCGGCGAGGGCGAGGGCGACCGGCGGGGGAGGACCGGCGTGGGAGGGATTGAGGGGGGAGATCGAGTGAGTGTGAGTGGGGAGAGGAGAGTGAGGGGCGGCCGGTTGGGGAAGATAGAATGGCTTAGCAGTAGCGCGCTATAGAGAAATGCGCTACTGCTAAACGAACTAGCAGTAGCGCCTTCCAGCCAAAATGCGCTATTGCTATGTGTAAACATGTAAAAATATACATCAAAAATACATTGATCATCAATGATCTTTTTGTGTATAATCTGAATTGTCAATATGAGTCCTCGCCGATTTTTAAAAACCGGAGAAGACTCATATTGCGGCCACAAATTCTACACATAGAGTTCAATGAACACCAAGTGGTTATGATAGTTTGAGAAGTAACATATTTAAGGTGGTAAAAAACCTGTTCGCGGAGCGAGGTGAGACTAAATCTTGTAGTAAACTTAGCAGTAGCGGTTATAATAAGAATGCGCTACTGCTATGATCTGTAGCATTAGCGCTCCTTGTATTAAGGCGTTGCTGCTATAACTAGCTTCCCTGCAGGGTCGTGACAATTATAGCAGAAGCGCGGCTTATCACAGACACGCTACTGCTACATCTATGTCAGCAGCCGTTTCGTCGGAATGCGCTACTGATTCGTAGCAGCAGCGCCTTGTTTTAAATTGCGCTGCTGGTAAGATTTTGTGTATATGTTTTTTCCTAGTAATACCCTGACATGCTATAATTCATGGTCTTGTTCAATCAAGAGAAGTTATATGTGTCGTACCATATTTTAATTTGTAGTGTTATTCCTATGTGCGGGTTCTACAACAAGTAGTACTAACTCCGTCCTAATTTATTAATCTCCTTTGTATTCTATGCAAATTTTGACATTAAATTTAATTAACAAAAATGTTAATGCATGTCATAAAAAATAATATAATAGAAAACTATGTTCAAATAAGAATCCAACTATATAAGTTTTAGTGACATGCATTAATATTTTGTTAGTTAAATCTCTAGTTAGAATCAGAGGAGTTGTCACCAATCGAAATGCACTAGTACGTCCAGATTTTGTACTCCTCTGATCCAAATTAAATGATGCACATCCAAACTAAATGATAGTGTGTCACTTAAATTGGATCGGAGGGGGTAGAAGTTTTACCTAAGAATCCCTATTTGAATACCCCAACCAGGCGTGGGGACGAAACAACACTAGCCTGACACAACAATTTCCTAGGCGGGGCCAGGCAGTCGATTTTGTCATGCACAATATGGAGCACATGAATCAAGCAAACCATCACGTCCATAGCGGGAGCTCCTATTAGGCGCACAACACGCAGGGTGAGGCCAACTTCACCGTACGATCCCAAACGGACGTCTGGTTTGGCCGGATTTTGTCCTTTTGGACTGTCGATGGGTTCGCCCACGTTCGTGTTTGTCCGATGGGTCGTGGGTGCGCCCAACACGCGGCCGCACCTCAAAACCTGTTCAGGATAGACGTGAATAAAAATAATTTAAAAACTTAATTGAAATGACTAAAAAAGTAAATAAACGCAGTTAAAAACATAAAACATATATATAGGGGTTACGGCCACAAAACGGCCCAGTTTAGTCCACTTAAACGACCCAGTTCATAATTAACATAAAATCAAAAAAATGCCTCCCGCGCGCGCTCCCTCCGCGCCCGTCGTCGTCTTCACTGGCCGCCGGTGTCGTCGTCGTCGCTGACGAGGTCGATGTATTTCGGCGGCGTCCACAGGTGGGCCGGCGGTCCGTGGTGCACGGGGACGGAGGGCTGCAAGGTGGCCGGTGGTGCCTGCACCACTTGCTCCCGAGGCGAGGCCTCCCGCTCCGGCGACCGCGGTGGTGTGGGGCACCAGTTCACGGCCCCCAGGGCGGCCGCCATCTGCTCAGCGGAGCACGACCAGCTCCACCCCTGGCCCACCAGGTCAGGGTGCAACGCGGCCACCGGCGGCTCTTCGGGAATGGCGACGTCGCCGGCCGCGGAGAGGGCCATCGTCGCCTCGAGGTCCGCCCATTGGCGCTCGTTGTGCGTGTGCATGGAGTCCTTCAGCACACGCGCCATGAGCCGGGCCTCCTCCTCCGCCGTCATGCGAGGAGGTGGGGGTGGCGATGGATATGGCGACGGCGATGGCGTGGACGTCAGGCCGCGGACCCGCATACGCCCGCGCGCCTGGGGAGCCGCTCGGGGCTCACGCGGCCGTCGCCGCCCCGTCGACGTGCGGGCGAAGAACGACGCCCGCCGCACGTCGTGCTCATCGCGGAACCACGTGTCCCACAATGTCGAGTCGGGGGCGTACCTCTCGTCGTGGTAGAGGTCGTCCGGGAGAAGGCGGCGGCGGCGCTCGATCTCCTGGCGACGCGCACGGCAGCTCTGCGGGACGGGCGGGATCGGCACGCGGTCGGCCGACAGATGCCAGTTATTGGGGAGGTGGACGTCGCTCCAGGGCAGTGGCGTCCTCGTCTCCCAATAACGGCGGCAGACGGCCGCCTCGATGTAGTGCCGGTCGCGCGAGCCGGCGGCGGGCGCGATGGAGAAGGCGGGCGGCGTGGGGGCCCGACGTGGTGGCGATGGCGATGCGGGCTCCTCTTTCTTCACCGAGCCGCGGCGGCGTCCCGACAAGGAACCAGCCTCACGGTCGTGCTTGCCTTTGCGGCCGTAGTTCCATAGGCCCATGGCTGCGGGCGGCCGGCCGGCGAGTTCTTGGCTAGGGTTTGGATTCGGCGCTGTTGGGTTTCTAGGAGGCCGCGGGGTGGCGTGGGGCAGTGTGGACGACGACCCGTCCATGCTTCCCACTTAAAGGACGGCGACCGTTCGACGTGCGGATAACAGGTGAGGCCGCCCGCTCGTGCGCATTGATGTGGGCGGGTGGGAGGTAGGTGGCCGCCTGTCACGCGACCCCGACGCAGACGAGGCGCGCATCCGTTTGGTGTCCGTCGCGACCCAAATCTGACGCAAATTTGCGCTCAAAATGGGTCGGCCCGGACACAAAACTGACAAGATGGGTCCGGGCCGTCGCGCGCTGGGTTGCTTCTTTTGTTCATTTTACCCCAAACGGATAGGACCGGACAGGATAGGGTCGCGCGGTGGAGTTAGCCTGACAAGCAAATGTGGAGCCCCGCTCGCCAGCGTGAGCTTCTGGGCCGGCTCATGTGTTGTGCAAGACGCCCCAGGTTTTTCCATTTCATTTTTTCGCTCTCTGTTTTTCCTTCTTTTGTTTTCTTCTTCTTTAAAATAACTTAGGACTTCAAAAACATTCAAATTTCAAAACAATTGTAAATTATGAAAAAAATGTGCGCGCATTCAAAAATATGTTCACAATTATGAAAAAATGTGTGTGCATTCAAAAACATTCACGATTTCCCTATGGCCCCCCACCACGGGCACCCCTATATCTCGCATTAAGCGAGAGCTGAGGGAATTCTCTTGTCGAGCACTACATGTTGGGTCGGCCCAGGATAGCGAATAGTTTCTGAAAAAACAGAGTCAAAAATGGTGCTAGCGAGGTATCAATCATGGGATCGGGTAGTTGATTCCAAGCGCTGCTAGCCACTGCGACAGACTGAACTTGTTGTACACTATGGAGAGCGCGACCTACTAGAAAGAAAATTATCTGGGTTTTACCATGTTCACTTTCTTTTCCTGTTTTTACTTTACTTTACTTTTCTTTCTTTTTCTTCATTTTTACTCGTCTAATTCAACATTCTTATTCTGTGTTTTTATTTTTACTCAGTTTTCACATGCTTTTCTAGAAAAAATATCGGTTACCAAACACAGAAAATGTTGAATAAGTATTAAAAATGTTGAACGAGTATTAAAAAATGTAGAACAAGTATTAAAAATGGTGAACACGTATTTAAAAAATGTTGAACATGAATTTATAAAATTTGAACAAGTATTTGACAAATGTTGAATAAATTTAAAATTTTGAATGAGTATTTAAAAAATACTGAACAAGTTTTTGCACATGTTGAAATAGTATTAAAAATCTTGAACAAGTGTTTAAAAATGTTAATAAGTATTAAAAATATTGAAGAACTATTTAAAAATTGTTGAACATGCATTTCAAAAATGATGAATAAGTATTAAAATTTTGGAATAGAATTTTTAAAATGCTGAATAAGTGTTTGGATAATGTTGAACATGTATACAAAAAAATGTTGATCATGTATATAAAAAGGTTGAACATGTATTTGAAAAATGTTGAGCAAGAATTTGAATAATGTCAAAAAATATTGAAAAATAAATTGATCATGTATATAAGAATGTAGAATGAAAAACAGAAAGAAACAAAGAAAAAATGAAAGAAATCAGAGAAGAAAAAAAGAATGAAAAAATGGAGAATAAAAAATGAAATGAAAGGAAATGAAAAAACAAAGAAAAACTGGAGAAGACCGGCTCTGCTCGCCTCTAGTAGGCCGCGGTCCTACTACTAACCAGTAACTCGAAGTGGGCAGAGTGGTACGAGCCTCTCCTGCTGTTTTCAAGGTCAAAAAAAAGTGGGCAGAGTGGTTAGTTACACCGGTGACCGCGCTGGAGACCAGGGTTTGAACCCTAGGTTCGCCCATTTTCTTCACAATTTGAATCTGCGAGCGCTAAATGGTTCAGCTCGATACTATTTAAGTCGACGCGAAAGATCCCTACGGAATCGCTTAATGCGATAAGTAGTCGTTGCGCCCCACCACTTGGCCGCCTCGATTAAACTGGGCCTTGCCCAAAGCCCATCACCCTGCAAGGGCTGCACCGACTAGCGCTATGTCTCGCATAGAGCAAGACCTAACATGCTCTCGCGTTGGGAATCTCCCTAAATTGGCCGGCCCCGCGCGGGGGGTGCAGAGCCTCTTTTTTTCTGATTTTTCTTCATGTTTGTTTACTTTCATTTTGTACTTTTCTTTATACTTCCAAGTATTATAAATATATATTACAAAAAACACTTTGCATAAAAACATTTGAAAAAATGTTAATCAGGCAATTGAAAAATATGAAATATGTATTAAAAATGTTGTTCATTTGTACAAAAAATATACAATGTGTATGAAAAAATAGACAACATGTTAATTAGTTTAAGTATTTATAAAATGTTAATCAAGTATTTGAAAAATATTAGATGTGTATAGAAAAAGTGTGTTGTGTATACGAAAAATGTATATTAAACACACAATGTGTAGAAAAAATGTTGATCATGTATTTTAAAAACTTCTCATTGACTTCGGAATAATAGAGTAATTCAAACAGGGTTGCCAAGAAACAAACCCTGTGATTCAAGGTCTTGCCTATAATTGCTCTTCAATGGATAAGCAGCTAGGGGAGGTGAAGCCTCAAGAGCTTGAAAAGAGAGCTCCCCTCAAGTGAACCAGCCTATCCCGAAAGTGCCTTTCTGCTCCCGAGCTCATTTGAGCTTGGTGAACAGTAAAATCGAAACAAATTCAAAAAATTCCAATTTTTTTTTGGAGAAACATTGACAAAAGTTCTAAGTGCTTGCAAAAATTCATCATGAAATCACATTCCTGTAAGGCGTGGCAAAAAAACAAATTCAGTGCTCCAAAATGCTGTTGAAAGTAGCTTTTTCAGAGTACTGATTTTGTTTTTTTTTGCCACGCCTTCTAGAAATGTGATTTCATGATAAACTTTTGCAAGCACTTAAAACTTTTGTCAATGTTTCTCCCAAAAAAAAATTGGAGTTTTTGAAGTTTTTTATTTAGTTTTGATTTTACTGTTCACCCGGGCTTATTTGAGCTCGGTGCAGAAACTCCGCGTAGCCTATCCTTCCTAGATAGGGGACTTACATGAAAAAGATTGGCAACATATAAGGAATTACGTTTGAAATAAAGCCTTTTTGGTTCACCCCAACATTACTCATGTGTCCGACTCTTCCTAATGGTAAACGTGTAAAAAAAATGATGTATCTAAAAAAATACAACATACTTAAATAAAAGTAGACATCAAAATCATATACTTAGAATAAAGTTAATTCAGTACTTAAAAATTGGTAAACATGTATATAAAGATGTTGCTCATGTATACGGAAAATGTACATTGTCTGCGAAAAACTGTTTATTACCATTAAAAAAATTGTACACCATGTATTTGAAAGATCAAAAACATATATTTGGCAAAATGTAAATTCTTTAAAAATAGTTAAACATGTATATAAATATGTTCCTGATGTGTAAGAAAAATGTACATTGTCTGTGAAAAATTGTTTATTATCATTAAAAAAATCATTGTGTATTTGAAAATGCTGACCCTGCATTCAAATGTGTATGAAAATGTATATATAGGTTTATGGAAAATGTACAATGTTTATGGAAAATGGTAGACATCAGTAAATATAGGTTTTGGAAAATGCTAAACATGTGTATAAAATATGTTCCTAGTGCATACGAAAATGTTGAGTGTGTACTGAAAAAACAATTACATGCGTTGAACAAAAAGAAACTGATGAAAATTGACAACGAAAAAAAGAAAATCAATTAAGACCAAAAAAGAAAAACAAAAGGCGATAAAAACCATTGCAAAAGAATGGAAGCAGTGAAAAGTGAGAAAGAAACAAAGAAAAACAAACAAAATCAATGAAAATCAAGAAAGAAAGAAAGAAACGAAGAAGGAAAGAAAGAAAAAGCAAAAAACAGTGAAAACCAAGAAAGGAAGAAAGAAGTAAAAAAGAAGTAAAAATAAAGAAAATAAAAAACCAATGAATACCGTGAAAGAAACATGGAAAATCGGTAAAGTAGAAAAAGGTAAAACTGAAGAAAACCGATGAAGAAATAGAAAACCAAAAAGGGGGGAAATAGCTGCAGACCGTAATGCTCCTAGAAAGGCATATTTCGAATATAGAGGACGTTCCCAACAATCCACAAGAATATCATACCCAACTATGAACCGTACGAGCACATCCTCTGTCACCCCCACCGCGCTTACGGCTCTATACCCCAACCCAACTTGCTCTGGCCCTGGGTCCTCCCGCATCTCTTCCTCGGTAAGCAGACCATGGAAGCTGGGGAGTATCCGCTTGGGACTGATAGAAAACAACATATCTTTTCCCTCCTGACCCCTATAAAAATCTAGCGGAAGTCCGGTCGCGTCGGAGACATCTTTATCTGATTTTGAGGCTTCGTCGTCCGACTCCTAAAATTATGTTAGGATCGGCTGGCTCATCCTCATCATCCGAAAAGAAAACAGAGACAAAACAGATTTGTTTCAATGAAATATCTAATCAGACTGAAATTGATGTCGAAGACACGATCATTCACATCAATTGAAGCAGGCAGGAAGGGCGCAGAAGCTACCGTTTAACGAATGCAATGCAAGCAAGGTAGCTTGCTTACTCTTCATCTAGCGTGCGTTGGCGGCAAGGAAGGAGGCATTGGAAAGACTAGACCATACACATTAATTAGTACAAGAAAGAGGCATTCGGGAAGCGAGTAGTCGCTTCTGACGAAGCTTAACAAAGGCCGAATACTACATAGAGACAATTACTACCAGTCATGAGCGATAGTGAAGCCATCAAAGGCAGAAGCTATCGCTTGACGGACGAAGCCGAGCCGATATGATAGGCGGGCGAAGTGAGCGAGACCAAGATGGGCCAGACGTGGAGTGGCGAAGGGGGCCTACTATACATATACGTGATTAGTAAGTGGTTCAAGACATCGAACGAAAAATCAAGTGAACTAATGAACAGTGTGATTGATCAGACGAGTACCAAGGAGCAAGAAAACGTATGCGCTTTAGCAAGGGATGAGCGCGAAGTCTGTTGCTTGTTCTTTCGGTAGCCTTCTTCCATTTCTGAATTTGCTTGCGAGTAGTCCTTGCATTAGTATGAGTTCGTTGACCGTGTAAGGGCGATCCATCTTGATGACAAATTCCATGATAACGAGAAATAGAAATTAATCGTTCGATGTCTGCTCGTTCTCCCCTCTTCAATTCCCAATGAACAACATGATCTTGAGCTATCATTTGTTCAATTTGGTCGATCTGATACATTGTTAACTCATTCATCTTGATGTTCCCACTGATACCTAATCGATAACGAAGCTGAATGGATTTTTTCGGTCCAATTCCATCCATTTTTGTTGAGGCAATTCTGACTTGTTCATCGGTAAGTGATCTAGCTCCTAAGATATATGACATTCTTTATCCTTATCTTTTCCTGGTCTTCTCGGCTGGAATCTATCTACACCTCTCGAAACACAAACGCAATATCTTGAGTACCCGGAACCATGTTCAGTGCTGCAAAAGCACAGCTGTAGCCCCCTAGAATCTTCGGCTCCTCGTTTTTATTCAATTATGAAATCAATCATTTTGATGGAGATTTGTAGCATCATTCAAGTAAATACATATTGAGATCGTAGAAACATGAGCTTGTGATATAGCTACACCTAATTCTAGACCGGTTAATGCTAGAACTATAAATAAGGGACCAAGATTTCCTACGAAATAGAAAAATATTATTCAGAAATATCATAGTCCAAGCAAACCCACTTAAAATCTTTACTAAACTATGTCCAACCATCATATTAGCAAATAAACGTATTCCTAAGCTTAATGCACGAAAACAATAAGAGATTAGCTCAAGGAGTATTAAGAAAGGTGCTAACGGCAGTGGGACTCCCGCAGGTAATAAGAAGCTATAAAATGAAGCCCATGTCTTTGAAATCAAACATCGTAATGCCTATAAAAATGAAAAATGAAAGAGCCAAAGTAATGAGAAAATGACTTGTCACTGTGAAGCTAAAGGGTATCATACCCTGGGGATTACGAAATAACGAAAAAGTAAAAGTGACCAAGATGCGAGGGAAAAACTTTTGTTTCACATTTCCAGAAAGACCACCTATTTGTTCGTTTACCAGGTTCAGCACGAAATCATAAATAAGCTCGACCAAGGATTGCCATGCATTTGGCACTGACTTTCCACCTCCCTTTTTCGTAACAACAAAAAACAGAAAAACAACCAAAACGACAGTGAGCAGCATATACAGGACTGCATTTGTAAATGTAAAATAAAAGTTGCCCACATGAAGATCAATTATTGGGTAAATGGCAAATTGATCCAATGGGGTTTCCAAAAAGAGCTGATTCGGAGCACTTAGAGCGCTACCCGGCAGGGAGTCTTCGGCCCTCCATATTTCGTTATAAAAATTAACAAAGCCCGTGTTCCAAGTGAAGCTTTCGCGCCCCTTAAAATGTAAATCTATGGAAGTATCCCTTAGATCTGAGGTAGAATCCACGCCCAGAAACTGGTTACAAAACCAGGTAACATCGTATGCAGGTGGCAAAACCAATTTTGCCAGCCACATGTATGATTCTACCATTTTTGTGATTTCAAAAAGCAAAGCCTGTGTATTTTCGGGTGCAATTCCATACATTTTGAAAAGGAGGTCCATGTCTTTCAAGGTAGGTGCCTCCACCCCTTCCAAAAGCCGGTTCACAAGCTGCGGATCCAAGGCAGGATGGGAAAATGAAAAATAAAAGAATGGACGTGAGAGACGCTTTGTACTGTTTGTGTTATTAAATCGAATTTGTTCATCCCCAGGTAACTCCATCTTTTTCAGCTCTGCTCACTCACTTTTGAAAGGAAAGGAGACTGATCTTGATGTCGGCGTTGGTTTTTCCAACAAAACGAATCAGTTTTGGATTGAGATTTCACATAAGCATTGCACAATGATCCGCATTAGGCGGGGAGCAGCAATGATACCGCTGCCCGAGAATAAGTACCTATCCCTCTACTACTTACGATAGAAAAGAGAAGAGAAGCTGGTGTTGAGAAATGAGAAGTGGGCTATATCCCCGGGGACTTTTTAAAAGAAGCTGAAAGGAAATGTTGCTTCCTTTCTATGCGCTAATTCTTGCTTTGAAGAGATGTTCCAGACAAGATATTCTTAAGTCCCACCTCACCTATATCCAACTTGAGGTATTCCATTGTTTCTAGTATAATAAGCAGGTTTAAGCCATGGAAGACATGAGTCACTAAAGTGTTGTTAACTAGATCGCGAAAGATGTGCCAAAGAGGTTTTCCAGCACATGGAATAGCACTCGCAGGGGCATCCTGTCAGTCGCCAGGCCTTGCACATTTGAAAGAATTCCCACACACAATGGGAGCCGTTTCAACCATTTCTTCTCTACGTTGCAAACTAGGGGCATAAGCTACCAAACCCCTGGCTAAGAATCTATATCATACCGAGCAATCATTCCGTCTTCTTGAGAAGAAAGAACGCATGAATCCTCGCTTTGAGCTCACCTACGAGTGCACCTAACAAGGTTTTCCAGACCTAATAAATGTTCATTGCAAAGAAATGTTGACCTCTGATTTAGAGAGGATCAACCACAGTTTGAGAAAAGAAAACTGCACACCGGCATTATGCCTCGTAAAGCTACCCCCATTCATAGCTTTATTCACTGTCTGCTCGAATAGCTTCTTTTCAATGTTAGGATGGCCAGCAAGGTCATCTAAAATAGCTTCCACCTATCTAGTTTCCATGTGGCATGCCAACAACAATCACTTCATCCCTTGGCTTCTTTATCATAGCTGCCTACCTCTTCAGATCAAGGATCAAAGACTACAGGAGCTCAAAGTTATTATCGCACACTTCCATCTAGGAGATGCATGTTAAGCTATCCCTTGGATTATAGCATAGGAGATCGATTGACAGGCCTTGTTCTATGAAAAGAGTATCCTTATGGTTTAGGAACCCCAACATCTATTGAAAAGTATGATGCACCCCTCGGTTTACCAACATTTCCATTCAATCTCATTTAGATCCTATTAACTAACAAGCCGGGATCCAATTCCATTTCAACCGCTAAGGTCATTAACAAACTAGAAAAGAGCTAAGGAACTATTTCCAGATACCTAATCGGGTGTTGAATGAACTACTAATTCAATATGTCATTGCAATTTCAAATGGGTTTCGATGCCACCAAGCACCAGCTCCACCCTGAAGCTTAAATGCCACCAAAGGAACACAACGATCGATGTGACAGAAGGCTTGAAGTTAGATATTTAACAGTGCCGGGTTGAGTTGGTTGAGAAGCTAGAGTTGGTACTCTTGAAGTTGAAGGAAGAACCCTTGTAACCACGCAAGCAGCTATTCCGACATCCATCAGGTTAGATAGAGCACCAGCTCTTCGTATGAATCGAATTAGGAATCTCTCGTCCAGATGTGGCATTTGACACCATTGATTCATTTCCTTTAAACAATATGGCATTCGAGGTTGGCTTCTTCTCAGAGGCCACTTTAACAAGGTAAGAACTCACTTGAGTTATCAGTAATTTGGACTCAATAAAAGTATCCGACAAGGGGTCTTGGTCTAGCCATTAGAGATAGAGACTAAGTTGAGCCAAGCAAAGCTTTGCTAAGAAAGCAGTCTCATGTTTTGGATAATCAGTTGCTCCCAGGTAGCCTAATTCTCCTTTCGAACTACGGAATTCGGGTTGGATATGGTGATAAGCCAAGCCTAAAACTACCATCGCTTAACCCGGTGAATAAGAGCTTCCAATCGAATATGCTTAACAAACCCACCCGTCGAGCTACGAGTGGGGATTTCTAGGGAGATTCAAGTTGTGGCTCCGCTAGATTTAGTCGGCATAAGAACAAAGAACTAAATGGGTCTCCTTAGCCTTTTGTTAGCTTCGGTGGCCTGAAGTCTTCTACGGGGCATCTCTTCTTTATAGATGAGAAGTCGATTCAGAACACGCAAGAAAAAGGTTGATGGAACCATGAAAAGAGTGCTCATTAATTCACTAGCATCCCAATAAAATCATTCCAAAGTACTTCTCCATTTCAGAACAAGCTCTTGGTGAAAAAGACTGGCGTGTAGTCCGAAAAGTGCCTATGGAAGATCTACTATTTTCCTTCGCACCAAGTCAATCTCAATGCATATATTCTGCCAGTTCTCATTCAATCTCTTTTCATCCGGGAAGCTTCCCCGCAACTCCAACTACCGGAAACATTAGCTCGAACATTCGAGTTAGAGATGAAAAGGACCGCCCTTCAGCTAGAACCCTCCCTTAAAGAAATGAAATTGAGTCAGTGACCCTATGAGAGAGGAAGAGTTTTGTTGTGTCCAGTCATCGTCTATTCAACTCAAAGAACTTCTAGTTTTATTAGCATAAAGAAAGTGCCAGCTAGGCCAGCCATTAGTACCATAGCTTTCCCAAGAAGGATAGGAGATGGATCAGACTCTTCAGCAGGAAAGAATGCGATCAAAGGACCCTATGAATACTACTAGCCATAGCTGTGGTTGTGGCCAAGAAGCAGGCAGGGAAGGAGATGTCCTTCTTTAAAGGAATTTCGTCAGGGATCTATTCCTTGAATCAATAAAGCAAAAGAGAAGTCTGGCAGTGCGAGAGGCCAATATGACTATCTATATCAGTTCTTCCCCGTGGTCTACTCCATCATGTAGTGAGTCGAGGTATGTCCCTAAGGAGAAAGACGAAGCAAAACCCCAACGATTAGATTATAGGGTTGGACCCTATTTTTTCAAGAAGGAGCATGAAGGTGTCGAAAATAGGGCTTTGATCACGTTTGAGAGTTGTTCCCTCTTAGGGCTGAAAGTGGAAAGTCTTCGAGTATTGTCGTCCTTCTATTGATAGATTCATGATTCAGATAGATTCAGCGAAGGCCAACTTATCTCGATCTGGTCATTCACCCGATATGGGAATACCTTTTAGGAAGGCAAGACTAGAAAAAAGTCCGATTGACCGAAGATGTGAAGAAATCGACCGCATTAGCCCTTCATAAGGGAATACCTGACTCAGTCAATTCTTTAGTTGACATCGAGACCAAGTCCCATTGACTCTCTTGGAGGAAGATCCGCCAAGGGGCGAAGCGGTCCAATTCAATGTTTTACTGTTACGCTAAGTCACTCTCCTGTTAGGAAATCGATCTAGCTGCTTATCCTATAGATAGCGAGTGTCGGTAATCACCTCCGCTATTTCAGCTGTTGTCGGCATAACAGCTTTGGTAGTATACCTACCTAAACAGATAATTCGTACCATATTAGCAGACCCTTCTCAACTCTAGCGATTTCAAGCGGACCAGTCTCCAATTACCTTGCAAAGCGTTAGCGCTAGCCAGGTTAATAGTTCAAGTATCAATGAAAGTCTCTATTTCAGTAAAGTAGAAATGATAGCTGTTTAGGTAACAGAAGACAATGCCTGCTAGAGGTATGATTCCGATCTTTGCGCAAGCAATAATATATGCTATGGCACTTTTTTTGCACAGCTCCTCTTTAATGCCAGTTGGTGTGAGGGAGTTCGCTG
Source organism: Triticum aestivum (assembly GCF_018294505.1). Lineage (NCBI taxonomy): Eukaryota > Viridiplantae > Streptophyta > Magnoliopsida > Poales > Poaceae > Triticum > Triticum aestivum. The sequence goes on from NC_057809.1 coordinate 82,085,623, forward strand.
GGGATGTGAACTGTTGAATCATGTGTAAAGATATCCATGCACAGTAAAGATCAATAGGTTGAAATCAGATAAAGGCAAATATGGCTTTGAGGAAGAATACGAACGTGATTCCACATTCATAGGCTATTAGGCAGGTTTGGATTCTCCTGGCAAAGGCAGATATTTCTATGCATTCCTCTGCCAAGTCCAGTTCCTCTCAGTCTCTCGATTGCATCGGCCAGGTCCTTCCGATAAAAGCTCATCCCTTCCTCCAAGAGCTATCCGTCTATTCGAAGGAATGAAAGCTCAACTGGAACAAATGCTAGATTCAAGTCCTTTGGTTGCCACCCACCACCAGTGGGAGAGGCAGAACAATGAATCAATTTCCTAGATCCAATGGTTTCTCGGGCGATCCCATTCCCATTTCCACCTATTGAAGCCCAACCAAGTGAGGCACTTCCACTGGATTCGTTCAAAGCTTTCCATCGGGTCAAACAAACGACTCTCATTCCTATGATTCACCCGGTACTCTCCACCTGTTGTGGATCCGAAGCTAGCCCACCTCATGTTCCCATCCATGGATCCAAGCTTTAAACTACTCATTCATCTTAGGCAAAGCACTAGTTGGAAGTGAAGAGGACTATTAGCTAGCTTCTATTGTTTCTTTACTTGTGGAATTCATCAGATGTAGCAGGAAATAATTACCAAGTGTGTACACTCAATCCGTAGCTTGTTTTGGTTAGCTTTATCCTTGAAAGAATAAGCAGCTTCTAGTTTAGGGCGGGCTATCTTGACTCTTGAGCCTGAGAGGGAGAAGGCTTCCCGCGTGGACGGATTAGCAATCCCTAGTCTTCCATAACGCGTATTGGACTTATGTTTCCTCCTCCTCGAAGATGATGGATCTATGGTTACGACCATTCTTTATGGCTCTGTACCAATAGTACAGATTCGATTTAGGCTCTTTAAAGAATCACCCAACTGGTTTGATTTCTTTTTTGCAGTAATCAGAAAGTTTGCTCTTTTTCCAGACTTGTGGCCTTGGAGTTCATCCCCGTCCTCTGCCAGGTGCGAAGGAAGATGAGAGATACGTTCCTCGTCTTCCACTTTCTTCCAGGAAAGCCTTTCACCGAGCGAGCAGCTAAGCGAGTTCATCTGCATCTGTTGTCGTTCAAGTAGGTCTTTGGTTGTAGTAGTGTAGGCATAGGAGAAGACTGATTCCTAGACTTTCTATTTACTAAGGTCAGGAAGGGGGTAAAGGGGGATCGGGGGAAGGTGAAAAGTTGAAGTTCATTCCTCCCTCTAATTCCATCTCAGCCTATCCGCCACAGAACAGGGGCGGGCTCTTTCTTCTTGTTCTTGCGTAACATCTCAGTAAGGCTTTAGATATATAGGAACTAGGGAAAAGAACCTCTTGCCGTCCTTGTCGATCAAAAAAAGTAGTAAAATAGAAAAAAGGATTCAAATCTGCGTACTACTCCCTAGCTTCTTGAAACCACCAATCCATTACGATGCCACCAAAGAAAACCAACGCTTAAGACGATATTGGAGACTCGCGTAGCTATTATTTGAAGCTTATTAATTTATTTACTGCGTTCAAGGCATGACCGCATGATATGTGTCCTTTTCCCCCTACTCAAGAAGAAGAGTTACATGTGAGTTCCGATCGTGATATGACAAACAAATCTTACTTTTTCTTTCCCAAGCTGGCACATAACCTCTGGACCGATAGGAAGATCGATGACCCGCATCCTACAACTTCAAAGAAGTATTTGTATCACACCCGAGCAATGGACCAGGGAAGGAGTTTCATTCATTTACGGAGTTTGGAAGCGAGGACGATCCAGGACCGACTGCTATCTGAAGAAGTGGAGTGGAATGGATCTGATTACCCATTGGCGTCTACATGGACGCTTCTGACTAGCCCTACTCTGTGTCTTTTGCGTTTCCTTATTCATGTACTCATGTCTATTTCTATTTGTATGATACTTATATTGCAATCGATCTATCCCTTGGTCCTGCCAATCAAATTGTTAAGTATGTTTTTCCCTTTCGAGAAATGGTGACAGTACCAAACGCCGAATTAGCGGCTGTACCGGGTCAGGACCATAAACACCACGAGCCGGTTAAGCAACAGAAGCTGTGGGCGAAAGCACACTCGTCATTCTCAGACCTGCGGTCGAGGTACGTGCGAACAAGTTCCCATTCTCTATGTTTCATGGCCTATCAATGAAATTCGGTATCAGGCTGGCTCGCTTGGCGGGTCGTCTCCTTATATACCTAAAACCTCGTTTCACTCATCTGTAAAGGTCTACCCTTCGAAAGGCAGGTTGAGTTCCCCCGTATGTAGCCAGCCACACTCTACTCACAGGTCAAATATTGGCGTAGATAACAGAGAATGTGCTAGGTAGGAAACCGAAGGAACTCTTACTATACGAGAATTTGTAATTCAATATGACAACCGATCAGAAGGGATTGGATGATCCCAATGTGTTGCCCTCCTTCACAATACCGGAACTATCTGACTGAGCTCCATCAACACAGAAAGCGGAAGGGACAGCAGATACGGATAGACTGGATCCGGAAAGGGATTTCAACCAGTCCTTGCCTATTGCTGGGCTGGTTGTTTTGTCACGGTCCGATTAGTAGAAGGTGAGTGAGTAAGACGAGGCCGCCGAAGCGTAATGTAGAGCTATACTGCTCTTGTTTTTCCTTCCGCCCTGCTTAGGAGAACTTTGTCTAGAACCCACTTTATCTAGCTTTCAAGGATACCATTACAGATGAGTGAAGCGAGTATACCGTTTCCGGAGCTCCTGAGGTAGCGCGGTAGCGGAAGCCCTTTCTAATTCAAGCAGTTCCAATTCCTATTCTGCTTCACCGCTTACACCACACTCTATTGGTTCGCCTTGTGGTGCCTTTCGATCAAGGTCTACTTTGGTTGATCCACTTTCTTCTACAACGCGTTATCCGCATCAAAGTTAGCTCGGTTCCTACAACTTCTTGATATTATGGATTTTGCAATCCCTGAATGCCAGTGCTTCTACAACCAACGGATACTATTTAACATAAATAATAAGTAGAAATGGACAAATGAGTGTGGCTACACAGAGTGAGGAAAAAACATGGTGGTACCTGTTGGGGATCGTAGCATTATTTTAAATTTTCTACGCATCACCAAGATCAATCTATGGAGTAATCTAGCAACGAGGGGAAGGGGAGTGCATCTACATACCCTTGTAGATCGCGATGCGGAAGCATTACAGGAACGCGGATGAAGGAGTCGTACTCGTAGCGATTCAGATCGCGGTTGATTCCGATCTAAGCGCCGAACAACGGCGCCTGCGCGTTCAACACACATGCAGCCCGGTGACGTCTCCCATGCCTTGATCCAGCAAGGGGAGAAGGAGAGGTTGGGGAAGACTCCGTCCAGCAGCAGCACGACGGCGTGGTGGTGGTGGAGGAGCGCGGGACTCCAGCAGGGCTTCGCCAAGCACTACGAGAGACGAGGAGGGAGAGAGGTAGGGCTGCGCCAAGAGAGAGATCAAATCAAGTGTTGGGAAGCCCCCAATACCTCAAGTATATATAGGGGGAGGGGAGGGGCTGTGCCCCCTTCTAGGGTTCCCTCCCTAGGGGGGCGGCAGCCCTAGATGCCATCTAGGGTGGCGGCCAAAGGGGAGAGGAGAGGGGGGCGCCCTAGGGTGGGCCTTAAGGCCCATCTGGACCTAGGGTTTGCCCCCTTCCCACTCTCCATGCGCCTTGGGCCTTGGTGGGGGGGGCGCACCAGCCCACCTGGGGCTGGTCCCTTCCCACACTTGGCCCACGCAGCATTCTGGGGCTGGTGGACCCCTGGGACCCTCCCGGTGGTCCCGGTACGTTACCGATAGCACCTGAAACATTTCCGGTGACCAAAACGATACTTCCCATATATAAATCTTTACCTCCGGACCATTTCGGAACTCCTCATGACGCGGTATCTCATCTAGGACTCCGAACAACATTCGGTAACCGCGTACATACTTTCCCTATAACCCTAGCGTCATCGAACCTTAAGTGTGTAGACCCTACGGGCTCGGGAATAATGCAGACATGACCAAGACATCTCTCTGGTCAATAACCAACAGCGGGATCTGGATACCCATGTTGGCTCCCACATGTTCCACGATGATCTCATCGGATGAACCACGATGTCAAGGATTCTATCAATCCCGTATACAATTCCCTTTGTCTACCGGTATAGTACTTGCCCGAGATTCGATCGTCGGTATCCCGATACCTTGTTCAATCTCGTTACCGACAAGTCTCTTTACTCGTTCCGTAACACATCATCCCGTGATCAACTCCTTGGTCACATTGTGCACATTATGATGATGTCCTACCGAGTGGGCCCAGAGATGATACCTCTCCGTTTACACGGAGTGACAAATCCCAGTCTCGATTCGTGCAACCCAACAGACACTTTCAGAGATACCCGCAGTGCACCTTTATAGCCATCCAGTTACGTTGTGACATTTGGTACACCCAAAGCATTCCTACGGTATCCGGGAGTTGCATAATCTCATGGTCTAAGGAAATGATACTTGACATTAGAAAAGCTTTAGCATACGAACTACACGATCTTGTGCTAGGCTTAGGATTGGGTCTTGTCCATCACATCATTCTCCTAATGATGTGATCCTGTTATCAATGACATCCAATGTCCATGGTCAGGAAACCATGACCATCTATTGATCAACGAGCTAGTCAACTAGAGGCTTACTAGGGACATGTTGTGGTCTATGTATTCACACATGTATTACGGTTTCCGGATAATACAATTATAGCATGAACAATAGACAATTATCATGAACAAGGAAATACAATAATAACCATTTTATTATTGCCTCTAGGGCATATTTCCAATAGTCTCCCACTTGCACTAGAGTCAATAATCTAGTTCACATCACTATGTGATTGTAATGAATCCAACACCCATGGGGTTTGTTCATATCTTGCTTGTGAGAGAGGTTTATCAGTCAATGGGTCAGAACCTTTCAGATCCATGTGTGCTTTACAAATCTCTATGTCATCTTGTAGATGCAGCTACCATGCACTACTTGGAGCTATTCCAAATAACTGCTCTACTATACGAATCCGGTTTACTCCTCAGAGTCATCCGGATTAGTGTCAAAGTTTGCATCGACGTAACCCTTTACGACGAACTCTTATACCACCTCCATAATCGAGAAAATTCCTTAGTCCACTAGTTACTTAAGGATAAGTTCGACCACTGTCATGTGATCCATTCCTGGATCACTCTTGTACCCCTTGACTGACTCATGGCAAGGCACACTTCAGGTGCGGTACACAGCATAGCATACAATAGAGCCTACGTCTAAAGCATAGGGGACGACCTTCGTCCTTTCTCTCTCTTCTGCCGTGGTCAGGTCTTGAGTCTTACTCAATACTCACACCTTGTAACACAGCCAAGAACTCCTTCTTTGCTGATCTATTTTGAACTCCTTCAAAATCTTGTCACGGTATGTATTCATTTGAAAGTACTATTAAGCGTTTTTTATCTATCCTTATAGATCTTGATGCTCAATGTTCAAGTAGCTTAATCCAGGTTTTCCATCGAAAAACACTTTTCAAATAACCTTGCATGCTTTCCAGAAATTCTACATCCTTTTTATCAACAATATGTTAACAACATATACTCATCAAAAATTCTATAGTGCCCCCACTCACTCCTTTGGAAATACAAGTTTCTCATAAACTTTTTATAAACCCAAAATCTTTGATCATCTCATCAAAGCATACATTCCAATTCCGAGATGCTTACTCCAGTCCTTAGAAGGATTGCTGGAGCTTTGCATACTTGTCAGCATCTTTCAGGATTGACAAAACCTTCTGGTTGTATCACACATAACATTTCCTCAAGAAAAACGTCGAGGAAACAATGTTTTGACATCCTTTTTGCAAGATTTCATAAATAATGTAGTAACTGCTAACATAATTGCAACAAACTCTTAGCATCGCTACGAGTGAGAAAGTCTCATCATAGTCAACTCCTTGAACTTGTCGGGAAACATCTTAACGACAAGTCGAGCTTTCTTAATGGTGACACTTACCATCATTGTCTGTCTTCCTTTTAAAATCCATCTGCACCCAACAGCCTTACGACCATCAAGTAGTTCTTTCAAATTCTATACTTTGTTTTATACATGGATCCTCTCTCGGATTTTATGGCCTCGAGCCATTCGTCGGAATCCGGTCCCACCATCGCTTCTCCATAGCTCGTAGGTTTATTGTTGTCTAGCAACATGACTTCCAAGACAGGATTACGTACCACTCTAAAGTTGTATGCATCCTTGTCGACCTATGAGGTTTGGTAGTGACTTGATCCGAAGTTTCATGATCACTATCATAAGCTTCCACTTCAATTGGTGTAGGTGCCACAGGAACAACTTCCTGTGCCCTGCTACATACTAGTTGAAGTGACGGTTCAATAACCTCATCAAGTCTCCATCATCCTCCCACTCAGTTCTTTTGAGAGAAACTTTTCCTCGAGAAAGGACCCGTTTCTAGAAACAATCACGTTTGCTTTCGGATCTGAAATAGGAGGTATACCCAACTATTTTGGGTATTCTATGAAGATGCATTTATCCGCTTTGGGTTCGAGCTTATCAGCCTGACACTTTTTCACATAAGCGTCGCAGCCCCAAACTTTTAAGAAACAACAACTCAGGTTTCTCTAAACCATAGTTCATACGGTGTCATCTCAATGGAATTGTGTGGTGCCCTATTTAAAGTGAATGCGGTTGTCTCCAATGCCTAGCCCATAAACGATAGTGGTAATTCGATAAGAGACATCATGGTATGCACCATATCCAATAGGGTGCAGTTATGATGTTCGGACACACCATCACACTATGGTGTTCCAGGCGGTATTAGTTGTGAAACAATTTCCACAATGTCTTAATTGTGTGCCAAACTCGTAACTCAGATATTCATCTCTATGATCATATCATAGATATTTTATCATCTTGTCACGACGATCTTCAACTTCACTCTGAAATTACTTGAACCTTTCAATAATTCAGACCTGTGTTTCATCAAGTAAATATACTCAGCATCTACTCAAATCATCTGTGAAGTAAGAACATAACGATATCCACCGCGTGCCTCAGCACTCATTGGACTGCACACATCAAAATGTATTACTTCCAAAAAGTTGCTTTCTTGTTCCATCTTACTAAAAAACGAGGCATTTCAGTCATCTTGCCCATGTGGTATGATTTGCATGTCTCAAGTGATTCAAAATCAAGTGAGTCCAAACGATCCATCTGTATGGAGTTTCTTCATGCATATCTACCAATAGACATGGTTCGCATGTCTCAATCCTTTCAAAACGAGTGAGTCCAAAGATCCATCAACATGGAGCTTCTTCATGCGTTTTATACCAACATGACTCAAATGGCAGTGCCACAAGTATGTGGTACTATCATTATTATCTTATATCTTTTGGCATGAACATGTGTATCACTACAATTGAGATTCAATAAACCATTCATTTTAGGTGCAAGACCATTGAAGGTATTATTCAAACAAATAGAGTAACCATTGTTCTCCTTAAATGAATAACCGTATTGCGATAAACATAATCCAATCATGTCTATGCCCAAACACCAAATAACAATTATTTAGGTTTAACACCAATCTCGATTGTAGAGGGAGCATGCGATGATTGATCACATCAACCTTGGAAACACTTCCAACACATATCGTCATATCACCTTCAGCTAGTCTCCATTTATTTCGTAGCCTTTTATGTCGAGTTACTAACACTTAGCAACTGAACCGGTATTTTAATACCCTGGTGCTACTAGGAGTACTAGTAAAGTACACAATAATATAACGTATTTCCAAAATACTTCTGTCGAACTTGCCAGCCTTCTCATCTACCAAGTATCTAGGGTAGTTTTGCTTCAGTGACCGTTCCCCTCATTACAGAAGCACTTAGTCTCGGGTTTGGTTCAACCTTGGGTTTCTTCACTAGAGCAGTAACTGATTTGCCGTCTCATGAAGTATCCCTTCTTTCCCTTGCCCTTCTTGAAACTAGTGGTTTAACCATCAATAATTGATGCTCCTACTTGATTTCTACTTTCGCGGTGTCAAACATTGCGAGTTGCTCAAGGATCATCATGTCTATCCCTGATATGTTATAGTTCATCATGAAGCTCCAATAGCTTGGTGGCAGTGACTATGGAGAATCATCACTATCTCATCTGGAAGATTAACTCCCACTCAATTCAAGCGATTGTAGTACTCAGACAATCTGAGCACATGCTCAACGATTGAGCTTTTCTCCCTTAGTTTGTAGGCTCAAGAAACTTGTTAGAGGTCTCATACCTCTTGACATGGGCACTAGTCTAAAATCCCAATTTCAGTCTTTGGAACATCTCATATGTTCTGCGACGTTTCAAAAACCGTCTTTGGTGCCACAATTCTAAACCGTTAGCATTACACACTAAACTATCACGTAGTCATCAAAGCGTGTATGTTAGATGTTTCCCAACATCTACAGATGATGCTCGAGGTTCAACACACTGAGCGGTGCATTAAGGACATGACCCTTCTGTGCAGCAATGATGACAATCCTCAGTTCACGGACCCAGTCCGCATAATTGCTACTGTCAACTCTCAACTAAATTTTCTCTAGGAACATATCTAAAACAGTAGAACCAAAGCATGGGCTACGACATAATTTGCAAAGACCTTTTGACTATGTTCATGACAATTAAGTTCATCTAATCAAATTATTTAATGAACTCCCACTTAGATAGACATCCCTCTAGTCATCTAAGTGATACATGATCCGAGTCAACTAGGCTGTGTCCGATCATCACGTGAGACGGACTAGTCATCATCGGTGAACATCTTCATGTTGATCGCATCTACCATACGACTCATGTTCGACCTTTCGGTCTCTTGTGTTCCGAGGCCATGTATGTACATGCTAGGCTCATCAAGTCAACCTAAGTGTTTCGCATGTGTAAATCTGGCTTACACCCGTTGTATGCGAACGTTCGAATCTATCACACCCGATCATCACGTGGTGCTTCGAAACAACGAACCTTCGCAACGGTGCACAGTTAGGGGGAACACTTTCTTGAAATTATTGCGAGGGATCATCTTATTTATGCTACCGTCGTTCTAAGCAAATAAGATGTAAACATGACAAACATCACATGCAAATCATAAAGTGACATGATATGGCCAATATCATCTTGCGCCTTTTGATCTCCATCTTCGAGGCGCGACATGATCACCTTCGTCACCGGCATGACACCATGATCTCCATCATCATGATCTCCATCATCATGTCTTCATGAAGTTGCCTCACCAACTATTACTTCTACTACTATGGCTAACAGTTAGCAATAAAGTAAAGTAATTACATGGCATTTTCATTGACACACAGGTCATAAATAAATTAAGACAACTCCTATGTCTCCTGTCGGTTGTCATACTCATCGACATGCAAGTCGTGATTCCTATTACAAGAACATGATCAATCTCATACATCACATATATCATTCATCACATCCTTTTGGCCATATCACATCACATAGCATACCCTACAAAAACAAGTTAGACGTCCTCTAATTGTTGTTGCATGTTTTACGCGGCTGCTATGGGTTTCTAGCAAGAACATTTCTTACCTACGCAAAACCACAACGGTGATATGCCAATTTCTATTTACCCTTCATAAGGACCCTTTTCATCGAATCCGATCAGACTAAAGTGGGAGAGACAGACACCCGCCAACCACCTTATGCATCAAGTGCATGTCAGTCGATGGAACCAGTCTCACGTAAGCGTACGTGTAAGGTCGGTCCGGACCGCTTCATCCCACAATGCCGCCGAATCAAGATAAGACTAGTAACGACAAGCAAATTGAACAAATCATCGCCCACAACTACTTTGCGTTCTACTCGTGCATTGAATCTACGCATAGACCTAGCTCATGATGCCACTGTTGGGGATCGTAGCATTATTTTAAATTTTCTACGCATCACCAAGATCAATCTATGGAGTAATCTAGCAACGAGGGGAAGGGGAGTGCATCTACATACCCTTGTAGATCGCGATGCGGAAGCGTTACAGGAACGCGGATGAAGGAGTCATACTCGTAGCGATTCAGATCACGGTTGATTCCGATCTAAGTGCCGAACAACGGCGCCTCCGCGTTCAACACACGTGCAGCGCGGTGACGTCTCCCACGCCTTGATCCAGCAAGGGGAGAAGGAGAGATTGGGGAAGACTCCGTCCACCAGCAGCACGACAGCATGGTGGTGGTGGAGGAGCGCGGGACTCCAGCAGGGCTTCGCCAAGCACTACGAGAGACGAGGAGGGAGAGAGGTAGGGCTGCGCCAAGAGAGAGATCAAATCATGTGTTGGGCAGCCCCCAATACCTCAAGTATATATAGGGGGAGGGGAGGGGCTGTGCCCCCTTCTAGGGTTCTGTCCCTAGGGGGGTGGGCAGCCGTAGATGCCATCTAGGGTGGCGGCCAAAGGGGAGAGGAGCGGGGGGGCGCCCTAGGGTGGGCCTTAAGGCCCATCTGGACCTAGGGTTTGCCCCCTTCCCACTCTCCATGCGCCTTGGGCCTTGGTGGGGGGGGTGCACCAGCCCACCTGGGGCTGGTCCCCTCCCACACTTGGCCCACGCAGCCTTCTGGGGCTGGTGGCCCCACCTGGTGGACCCCCGGGACACTCCCGGTGGTCCTGGTACGTTACCGATAGCACCCGAAACTTTTCCGATGACCAAAATGGGACTTCCCATATATAATTCTTTACCTCCGGACCATTCCGGAACTCCTCGTGACGTCCGGGATCTCATCCGGGACTCCAAACAACATTCGGTAACCGCGTACATACTTTCCCTATAACCCTAGCGTCATCGAACCTTAAGTGTGCAGACCCTACGGGCTTAGGAATAATGTAGACATGATCGAGACATCTCTCTGGTCAATAACCAACGGCGGGATCTGGATACCCATGTTGGCTCCCACATGTTCCACGATGATCTCATCGGATGAACCATGATGTCAAGGATTCTGTCAATCCCGTATACAATTCCCTTTGTCTACCGGTATAGTACTTGCCCGAGATTCGATCGTCGGTATCCTGATACCTTGTGCAATCTCGTTAACGGCAAGTCTCTTTACTCGTTCCGTAACACATCATCCCGTGATCAACTCCTTGGTCACATTGTGCACATTATGATGATGTCCTACTGAGTGGGCCCAGAGATACCTCTCTGTTTACACGGAGTGACAAATCCCAGTCTCGATTCGTGCCAACCCAACAGACACTTTCGGAGATACCCGCAGTGCACCTTTATAGCCACCCAGTTATGTTGTGACGTTTGGTACACCCAAAGCATTCCTACGGTATCCGGGAGTTGCATAATCTCATGGTCTAAGGAAATGATACTTGACATTAGAAAAGCTTTAGCATACGAACTACATGATCTTGTGCTAGGCTTAGGATTGGGTCTTGTCCATCACATCATTCTCCTAATGATGTGATCCCGTTATCAATGACATCCAATGTCCATGGTCAGGAAACCATGACCATCTATTGATCAACGAGCTAGTCAACTAGAGGCTTACTAGGGACTTGTTGTGGTCTATGTATTCACACATGTATTACGGTTTCCGGATAATACAATTATAGCATGAACAATAGACAATTATCATGAACAAGGAAATACAATAATAACCATTTTATTATTGCCTCTAGGGCATATTTCCAACAGTACCAGCATTGCGTATCACTCACTATGCTTTATGTAATATGGCTTAAGCAATGGTAAAATGGGAGTCCTGAGCAAAGCACATCTGATCGATATGAATGAAAGATACATCTGTCTTTTCTTCTCCTTCAAAGGTTAGGTATCCGCTCATTAGTTCAACGCTACATAAATACTGACTTTAAAAGGGGCGACTCCCGCCTGTGCTTAAGTTGTTTCAAGCTTGTAAAGACTCGCGATCGGAAGATTGACCTGGTTTTCTTTCAGCTGAAACTCTACCTAATGGTTCAGATTCCCCAGGTCCATGGGTCCATGGCCGCTTAGCTTAGACAGCCTTGTTAGAGACATGAATGCGAGGTTCGGTTTCCAATTGATTTGTATTCACCGGGACCTCCCCTTATTGGATTTTCTCCACTTGTCTAGTTGATGTGGAAAGAATGTTGAGAAAATGAGTTTAAGGGGTGGTTTTCTATTTAATTTTTTTAGCCTACGTCGTCTCTCTTCCAGAACCTCACAATCATCAGTGTTTGAAGTTTCATGATGAATATTGGTTTCACATTTTATTGCTTACGTGAGGAAATATCAATTTGGAACTCGAATTTGTATTTGAGTTATGACAAGGAGTGAGGTAAATTTGCATTGTTGAAGAAAGCAAAGAAAAAGGATGCTGCTATGGCTTGCTTGTGGCTCTTTCTTCTATTGGCTAGTCTCAGGCATGATAGTTTCAATTTCTTTTGGAAAGCAAGTGCGGCTCAGTTATAAGTGTTAGTAATAGCATGAATTAAGTTGTCGGTAGCCGGCATTAGGTAAAAGGAAAAGCTTCTCAAAAGCATCCAAAAATACCATAGAATGGTGATCGAGATCACCTTCATGGGAATCATCCTTTGCAAATTGGGGGAACGGAACCAATGAAGTCACCAAGAAGTTCCCGAAACTTGGTTTAGTATTAAGGTTCTTCTCTTCCAGCGTTTAGTATTCAAGTTCTTCTCTTCCAGCCCCCCGGCCCCTCTTTGATAAGGAAAGTTTTCATTTCTCAAAGAAAAAATGACAAATATGGTTCGATGGCTATTCTCCACTAGCAGGTTTACTGCTTTCTATTTGCACTTTTGTATTAAGTTTCCTTATATATACGATTTTTTTATTATTTTATATTTGTCAATTTTTATTTATAGTGCGTTTTATTTCGATTATTCTTCTCCCAATTTGCAATCTTTTTGGAGCCTCCTTCATTATTACTCTTCCTCCAGAGATTCAGGATCCCCAAGCTCTAGTTCATTTAGCAGGGCTAAACTTCTATCTGAGCCTTTACGAGCAGGATCCTGGATGGGTTACGTTCATTCAGAACGAGCTTAATCACAATACCCCTCTGGAGGACATACCTAGACGACTTAAGCTCTTCCTAATGGAAGAAAAGCTGTCTAGTATGCGACAAGATGTCATTCAGGAATTTGTGGCGCTTTATCAAAGAATAGGGCCTTATCTACCAATTGAGCCCTACTTGGTCGATGAAGCGCTTCGTTCCTATCTGGACCATATTCACGCAACTGATTCTTTCACTGTTCTCCAAGCGTCTTATCAAGATCTGCGGGAGAATGAGGGAGGATCTGTTTTCTTTAGAGATGATGTTTCCCACAACCGGGATCTCCTTGAGGCGGAAAGCTCCGCAAGGAGGTGCCTGGAAGTGGAACAAAGGATCTGATGGGAAGAAATCCCCAAGAGCAAGGCAAGTCTCGAAAGAGCTGAGCACGAGCATGCTCTCGACTTGTCTAAGTCGGAGGATCTTAGAAGGGAATTAGAAAAAAAAGAGCGGGGTAGCTCAGTAATTCTGATTCTTTTCTCTTCCAGCCCCGGGCGGGCCCCTCTTTCTTTTCTCTTCCAGCCCCCGGCCCCTCTTTGATAAGGAAAGTTTTCATTTCTCAAATAAAAATGACAAATATGGTTCGATGGCTCTTCTCTACTAACCACAAGGATATTGGGACTCTCTATTTCATCTTCGGTGCCATTGCAGGAGTGATGGGCACATGCTTCTCCGTACTGATTCGTATGGAATTAGCCCGACCCGGCGATCAAATTCTTGGTGGGAATCATCAACTTTATAATGTTTTAATAACGGCTCATGCTTTTTTAATGATCTTTTTATGGTTATGCCGGTGATGATAGGTGGATTTGGTAATTGGTTTGTTCCGATTTTGATAGGTGCACCTGACATGGCATTTCCACGATTAAATAATATATCATTCTGGTTGTTGCCACCAAGTCTCTTGCTCCTATTAAGCTCAGCCTTAGTAGAAGTGGGCAGAGACACTGGGTGGACAGTCTATCCGCCCTTAAGTGGTATTACCAGCCATTCTAGAGGAGCAGTTGATTTAGCAATTTTTAGTCTTCATCTATCAGGTATTTCATCAATTTTAGGTTCTATCAATTTTATAACAACTATCTTCAACATGAGTGGACCTGGAATGACTATGCATAGATTACCACTTTTTGTGTGGTCCGTTCTAGTGACAGCATTCCTACTTTTATTATCACTTCCGGTACTGGCGGGGGCAATTACAATGTTATTAACCGATCGAAACTTTAATACAACCTTTTTTGATCCTGCAGGAGGGGGAGACCCAATATTATACCAGCATCTCTTTTGGTTCTTCGGTCATCCAGAGGTGTATATTCTCATTCTGCCTGGATTTGGTATTATTAGTCATATCGTATCGACCTTTTCAAGAAAACCGGTCTTCGGGTATCTAGGCATGGTTTATGCCATGATAAGTATAGGTGTTCTTGGATTTCTAGTTTGGGCTCATCATATGTTTACTGTGGGCTTAGACGTTGATACGCGTGCCTACTTCACCGCAGCTACCATGATCATAGCTGTGCCCACAGGAATCAAAATCTTTAGTTGGATCGCTACCATGTGGGGAGGTTCGATACAATACAAAACACCCATGTTATTTGCTGTAGGGTTCATCTTTTTGTTCACCATAGGAGGGCTCACTGGAATAGTTCTAGCAAACTCTGGGCTAGACATTGCTCTACATGATACTTATTATGTGGTTGCACATTTCCATTATGTACTTTCTATGGGAGCCGTTTTTGCTTTATTTGCTGGATTTTACTATTGGGTGGGTAAAATCTTTGGTCGGACATATCCTGAAACTTTAGGCCAAATCCATTTTTGGATCACTTTTTTCGGGGTTAATCTGACCTTCTTTCCCATGCATTTCTTAGGGCTTTCGGGTATGCCACGTCGCATTCCAGATTATCCAGATGCTTACGCCGGATGGAATGCTCTGAGCAGTTTCGGTTCTTATATATCCGTAGTTGGGATTCGTCGTTTCTTCGTAGTTGTCGCAATCACTTCAAGCAGTGGAAAGAACCAAAAATGTGCGGAAAGTCCTTGGGCTGTTGAACAGAATCCAACCACACTAGAATGGTTGGTACAAAGCCCTCCGGCCTTTCATACTTTTGGAGAACTTCCTGCGGTAAAAGAGACAAAAAGCTAAAAAAAACCTCTCCTAACTATGAAGGAAGTTTCATAGAGATAGGTGTGGGGAAATAAGTTCTTCATTTGAAGAGTTAGTTGGCTGGCCTACCGGCCCGCAGATTAGGATGGCTTTTATCGCCAACTGAACTGCGTAACCAAAGCGATTCCTTCTTGGTGGAGATAGGTGGGTCCTGGTCCAACCTAAGTCAGTTCGAACCTGACGGGTCGTTCGTTCGTGTGGAGAATCTCTCTCCTTACTCAGGATTTCTTTATCTTCGAGGCGAGGCATATTCATATGTCGAAGAAGGGGGAAGTGTCTCCATTTACGCTCATAGAACCCGGAAAAAAGAATATACCGTCGTTTAAGGACCAAGGATGCGATGTGAGAAGCGTAGGTCGGAGTAGCAGGAGTATGCGACAAGCAGTTGCATGTTTGATGTGGGTCTGTAACGAGATGAATTAGAACACTTGGAATCCTCGCGGATATAGCTGCCACGAGGGCTCTTTCCCACTTAATAGATTCATTCCTTCGTTACGGCGGTTGAGGGTACCTGCCGTTCAGAGATGCTATCAGAGTAGGAAAGTTAGCCAAGTTATCCTGCCTAGTTTAGATAAAGCACCCCGATCATACCAGACGCAACCCGATCATTGTATACATAACATAGTTGAATTTGAGTAAATTCTCTCTGCCTTTCCCATTTCCAATTCAAAAACCACTAGGCATAGAAGGAAATCTTTCCCGGTAGAAGGTTCTCAGTAATCAGCAGTGGGAATAAGCCCTTCCAGTCTTTTTCGCCTAAGAAGGTTTTGGAGGAGGAACCTATGGGAACGGCAGTCCTGCATCGAGATTATTAGTTGCTTACCGCTGCACATTTTATCAAGATCAACCTGTGGGAATAGCCGTCCCTTCCTTACCAAAGAAAGAAAAAAGGAATGACGCGGTCTGGTTTACAAGTAAGAAAGAAATAGGATAAGGGTAAAGGTGACGTTTTAGCTCTTCGTTCCGCTCTTGGTTTACAGGCTTTGTTAACCGGACCGGAAAAGGGGGCATTTTCTGGGTAGGTTTCCCTATTAAGTCAGCACCGGATCAAGATTGGAGACCCACCACAAGCAGAGAACAAAAAGCCTAAGAGTGGTGACCAACCATCTGCAAAAGGAGTAACAGAGCAAAGCGGAGAAGAGAAGGGGGAAGAAAAAAGGTTCCTAACTCATTGGATAGCTTAATCTATTGGTCAGGGATCCCATCTTTACTTTATTTAGGTGCCTAGACTTTTCGGGGCATAGGGTAGATTTCACAGTCCTTTAAGTGAATACGCCTTCTCTTTATGTATAGAGCTCTTAAAGAATGGATCAGCTCCTAGCGAAAAAGTCCAAGGTCTGAATACCAAGAGCGGTCAAACACAGTGATCGGTCCCGGTCAATGGGTAGAAAAGCCCGCCCTATAATCTGAAGTAGTCTTCGACTAGGTATATAAAATGGATAAAAAGAAAGAAGGGGAGGAGAGGAGATAGATGCATTTCACTAGGCGTATATGATATTGGAAAGAATGGAATCGAGTAAGCTTAGGCCAACCGATAAGTCATCTTTGTGTAACTTCCCATATGCCTACTTCTAAGCTAAAGTAAGGAAATAGGGTGAGATAAGCAAGAATGAGCCGAACGAAGACGTAAGGTTTGTTTAGATGTAGTCTTTGTGCTTTTCAAGTTGCTTCTTGCGAAATCAACTAAGTTCGAAAAAGCCATGCCCAGGTTTCCGGGAGTTTAGATAAGATATGTCAGCTGTTGGAGGATCAATATTATCCGGGGGATCCATATATTATGAGGGAGTATAGAGAGGGGGTCTAGAGATAGTACAGTCTGTAGTGAACCTATTCATTAAATGGACTTTTCCCTTACCTCTCATCAGCTTCCCTTTCCCTCGCCGGTGCAGTGCCATCTGGATACCTCATAAATAAATCAAGCAGGCCGGCTAGTAAGCGATCCCGAGGGGCTATCTTCTCTCCCATGCTGGTGCCTTGCTTAACTCAAGTATAAAGTGGAAATGAAAGCCAAAATCCGGGGTGATAAAATTCCATTTGAATCTTGAGATCCAAGAAGAAGGATAGCTTCATGAGTTCGTTCTGACTCCTAGCTTTGCTGGAAAGCTTTTGCTTGTATCTGGCAGTGGGTGTAACATCCATCATACTCAAACAGAAGAAGGTTTGCTTATCTAGCTCCAAGGCAGTTATAATCATTTACAAAACCAGGGTTTGCACCTACTGAGGAGGAGAAAGGGCCGACGACCCATACTAGAACCCCAAGATAAGATCTTTCAGTCGATCAGACGGCCGAGGCCTTTAATAAGGTCCGGTTGTGCAAACGAGTTCTTCTAGTTATGAATCACCATAGGGAGGTAGCATTACATTTGTATTAGCAAAATAGAGCTCCTCATAGAAAAGAATGGCGAAGAAAGTGTTAGAGTACTTTCTTTCTGTTCAGTCCTAGAACTTATTCTTTTCTGATCAACCTATCAACAGTAGCGATCATACCCCGTCGAGCGAGTTAGGAGCTGCTCACAAAGAAGGCCGGAACCAGATGAGATGGCCGAAGCAGATGCCAGAGAATAGGTTCCTTCACCGAAGTCTACTTTATTTTAGAATTCAAATTCAATTGATGCCGCACAGGCTGACCATTTAAAATAGGTGGAAACGGGAGACTAGAGAAGATGATCACACTTTGGAAGAGAGACAGTTGCGTACCTGCCTCGGGAGGGGGCTTTTGTTTGATACAATCACTGAACTCAACCGCTTAGACTGGAGATGGAACTTGAAAACTCGTACAGAAATCTATCAACTTGACTTAGAGGAAGAAGTGGTAGGGGGTAGGTCGGCTGTTTTAAGTCTGGATGGTTCCTCTTGCTGGCATGGCGTTGGTATGCCTCGCTATCCTTCAACTATGGATCCGCCATCCTTCAAAACAACAACTACCAAAACACGAACTCAATGGCTTAGAACCGTAAACCATGTACCTTCTCGGTAAAACACATCTCAAATAGATTATTATCGAAATGAATGGATTTTATTGCCTTAAGTAAGAGAAAAGGTTTGTGCTTTCGCCAGAAATTGACTACCTACCCATTGATTGGATTTCTTCTTCTCCCAGATCCAATAGAAGTTTCCAATGAGTCATTGCCAACTGCTTTAGCAGTAATGATCGAAAATAGCAGGGGTTTAGTGATCAAGCTCTCACTTTAAAGTCCCTTCCAGCAATACCAATCCCATGATCTTCGATGGTTCTTACGCTCTGAAAAGAATCCTTCTAAGCTTTCCTCCTAAAAAGAACCTACGTTCCATTATAGACATAGAATCTATCGTTGACCTACCCAAAGTCTTCTTTTGGTTCCTAGAACCATGCAGGAAAATCACTTGAGCAGTGACAGGTCAGCATCAATGGTTTTGAGATGCAAAAAATCAGTCAAACAACACTAGCAGATCGACAATCCGACCGGGACCTTCGCACTTGACCATCATAGAGGGATCGTTGTTGCTTGGTCGATCGATCCGTCCTTCCACCCCAAAGCTGGTAATCCCGATCAGAGTTCTTGGATGGCATGTAATGGATTTCATTATGAAAAGGGTCATTTTTTATGTTGTAAACTTCATATCCAGAGAAATGGATGACTGGCTGAGGGACATATAGATTACTTCAGATCTCCACCTTCCTATGCTATGTATGCCAACCTTAATCTAATAAGTGGTCTTAATTAATATGCAAGGTAGGATAATATTATACAAATGGTTGGTTTTATTCAATACTTAGGTAGGGATGACTACGCCACCTCAGCAGCTGGGACTGGAATTGCTTACAATGCATTTGGCCACTGACTGAATTCAAAGTAGGGCCAGTGTATAAAGACCGACTTATCTCTCTTAAGACTTAGTCAACTTTCTACTAGAATCAGATTTCTAGTTTGCAAGCAGGTGTGCCAGCTGTAACAAAAACTTACAGCTTAGGTGGATTTCTTTAGTCAGTCTATAACTCAGGCTTTTCTTTATAGGACTCCCACACAAGTAAGTAGCTAGCTAGCTGGTATTGCCAAAGCCAAAAACACTGCTGCATTCGAAAAGGCGAACCGCGCGGACCCGACTTCTTCCTTTTATGCTGAAACTAGGGCTCCCTCTGGGTAATTGTACCTATCCATTTGGACCATGTACCTAGATCAAGTCAATCATTTCAATCTAAGTTGGCCTCAACTACAGCAAAAACAGAAGAAAGCAACAATTATATATATATATATAAAGTTGACGTAAGTTGTATGCATTCGGTGCCCTCAAGTAGGTACGACTATGGATCATTCTATTCCTTTCCTTTAGGTAGTCCTAAAAAGCAAAACGTAATGGTAGAGGATGAAGGAAACAAAGAATGAAGTCTGCAACTTTGACTACTGATGGCAACAAGCTAGATCCAAGAATTTAGAAGAGAATGGAGCAAGGTTTAAGAGAAACTCTTCTTCGGTCTTCAAAATCTGAGAAAGACGATGAAAAACACCACCATGAATTATTTAGACACTCCGGAAGAATCAAAAGCGAAGAAGTTGAGCCAACAATGAAAAGAATTTGACAGATCTTGGAAAATACATATGACTGATGACAATTCATACTTACGTCAACTTTGAAAGATTTTGAGAATAGCTCCGGGAAAATTAGAAGAGTCAGGTAAGATCCTGGGAAAAGACATGTGGGTTACGGCCCACTCAAAAGAAACATCGTGGAACGATTTAAAAGAGAGAATGCGCCAGTTGAATTAAAGGCTTGAATGAGATAACATCCTCGAAAGAGATGGAACAAAAGCAGAGTGGAAACACGAATCTCCGAGATATCTTGAGCACTCCGGAACAATTGAATAGCGAGAAGTGGATGATTAAGAGGTGCACTGGCACGAGAAAAACATTTGAAACAAGGAAAAGAATGTGATCAAACACTGAAAGCTTGAATTGAAACCACTGGAGAAGAAAGAGAACGAAGAACGATAATTAGGACCTCCGTTAGAATCTTCATGAGAATCACCGGATATGAATATTGATGGAAAGGAATGGAGAGACTTCACATGAATAAAATGGATACTTGATTCAGAAATCTGAGACCTTGAAGAAAAACAAGGGAGAGAGGGTGGGAAAAAAAGTCAACTTGGAACAGATGAAACGAACATCGTTGCAAAGAACTGAGAATTGATCTTGCGAATGATGACATGATCGGATCCACTTGAAGAGGAGCACGTCGGTTTAGAAGAAATTGGGATGGCAAACTCGAAGATCAAGAAGGATTAGTATTCACATAGAAATATGAGAACACCATTTGGGGAAGGTATGGAATCAACACTTGACATTGAAGCAACTCGAATACCACAACTCAAAACAAAACAAAGGATTGGCTTGCAGAATAAGCCGGAACAAACACATGATAGAGATTTTGTCCGAAGTTTTCGTGGTGGGGCCTACAAAGGCTCGATCGTACAGCACCATCATGTACAAGGCAGTGCACATGACATACGAAGCGTCCCCGAGTCAGCATACCCAAGGACTCTTTAAGACACAACAAGACTACTATAAAACCAACCGTGGATAGGCGGACCACTAGACGTCGAACCCCAATTTCATATCATACATATGTCGGAAAGATATCCTACAAGCTACTTGAATTCCCACTTATAAACTCCCTAAACTTTCCGGTTATGCAATCAGGTGTTGGGGATACAGGGGAAGCATAATATCTCACCCGAAACTAACAAATCCTACATCCAGCTGTATCCATCCTTCAACACATAACCAAGAAACCTTTGGAAATCGTTTACCTCAACCTTCGAAAAGCATCCGTTATACGAGTTATGGCGATACTCCCGAACTCCCGCCCCAGTACTGGGTGGCGTCGAGGTTATCTCACCAACAACTGCATAAAAGAGATTTTCGATGTCGGCGAAACTCAGGTATTCCAGAATTGCAATGATAAAATTGTGATGATGTGACGCCCGGGTAATTAAGCTACAGTAATCCCCGCTAATGATGCCACGTCACCTCGGTTACTGTGGATAAACTCGCATTAGTTCGGAACCTAGTTCGAATTTCAAATTCAAAATCGAGCAAACAATAAAAGTTTTCAAATATTAAAATTTAAATGTTCGGAGTGAACCAAATAATACATAGGTAATTATGGTGATGAAACCACATTTTTATAAAAAGTTTAAATGCTCAAAGGAAAATAAAACAGCAGCAAAAGAAAGTAATTAAATGCCTTTTGTATTTTGTAAAATATTGAACTATTTTATTTAGCTGTCCAAATTAATGTGGCAGTGGTATCTTTAACATACCATATTTAGGTGTTGTTCTCACATTCTTCAAAATTGAAATAAATTAATAATTTAATAAAACCGAAAGGAATAAATAAAAAAAGGAAAAAAAGAAAACAAAAAGAAGAAGAATAAAAGAGAGAAAGAACCCCCCCCCACTGGGCCACAGCCCAGCTGGCCTCTGGGCCAACCAGGCCGGCCCAACCGCGCCCTCTACTTCCCCCTGGATGCCCGAAACCCTAGCCCCACTCGCTCACTTCCCCCCTCCCGCACGACGCCCACTCCGCTCGCTCTCCCCCCTCCTCCCCGATCCAGATCGGATCGGGGGAACGAACCCCGTCGCCCCCTGCGCCCCGACGCCAGCCCGCCACACGGCGGACCGCCCCGCCGCCACACGAC
Source organism: Triticum aestivum (assembly GCF_018294505.1). Taxonomy (NCBI): domain Eukaryota; kingdom Viridiplantae; phylum Streptophyta; class Magnoliopsida; order Poales; family Poaceae; genus Triticum; species Triticum aestivum. The sequence continues at coordinate 82,107,593 of NC_057809.1, forward strand.
GCCGCCCCGTCCTCTCATCCTCCCCGACCAGCCACCCGAGGGCAACGGCGCCCCTCGCCGCACGCCTGACGCGCCCGGAGCTCGTCCTCGCCGGAGCGCTCCATCGCCGGCCTGCCTCCTCTACGTCGTCTGTCGTCCCCATCCTCCTCCCAAAGGCTCCACCGAGCCTCGCCGACCCTCTTCTCTGCAACGCCGGTGAGGCCACGGCCTCCCTCTCCTCTTCTTCCCTCTTGTTGCACGTCACCGGCCGCACCCCGTTTGCCCTTGCTCGACCCAGAGCGCGCGCCCATGCGCTCCCGTGCGCCCTCGCGCACGCGACTAGCGCCATCCAGCCGCAGCCACGACGCCCGTCGCCCCTTGCTGCGCCCCGCCGCTGTCTCTACCCTGCGACACCTGGCCGTGTCCGCCCGGGTCGCCGCCGTCGTCCGGGGCCTCATCCCACTCCCTGCGTCCGCCGTCCGCTGCGGCGACCCTCTCCGCCACCGCGGCCGCCCTGGCCTCTGGCCTCGTCCCGCCGCTCCCTGCGGGCGAGCGCCTCGCACAGCCGCCCGTCGCCCCCATCCCGTGTGGGCTCGGGCGCGTGCCCGCAGCCAGTTACGCCCGCTAGGCCTTGAGCCACTGACAAGGGGGCCCTGCCCCAGAATGTTTTAATAATAAAAAATAAAATAATAAAAATAAATTAATTAATATTAATTAATTAATTATAATTAATTAAGTTAATTAATCATGTTAATTAATCTAATTAACTAGTTATATTAAACAGTAATTAATTAACTAAACTAATATAACAGTGTATGACAGGTGGGTCCCATGGCCCACATGTCAGGTTGACCAGTCAACCCTCTGTTGACTGCTGACGTCAGCATGATCATGCTGACGTCATAAACATTTTGATAATTTAATTAAATTAATTAAATTCAGAAATTATAAAATCTTTAGAAAATCATATCTTTTAATCCGTAACTCGGATTAAAATTTTAACATGAAAGTTGCTCAGAACGACGAGACGAATCCGGATACGCAGTCCGTTCGTCCGCCACACCCTAACCTATCGAACCGCAACTTTCCCCCTCCGGCTCCTCTGCCGAAAACGAAACACCGGGAATACTTTCCCGGATGTTTCCCCCTTCGGTATCACCTCTACCGTTAGGGCACACCTAGCACGTTACTTGTCATGTCATGCATCGATATGCATTGTTTGCATGTATTCATTGTTTCTTCCCCCTCTTCTCTCCGGTAGACTACGAGACCGACGCTGCTGCTGCCCAGTTCGACTACGGAGTTGACGACCCCTCTCTCTTGCCAGAGCAACCAGGCAAGCCCCCCCTTGATCACCAGATATCGCCTATTCTCCTATACTGCTTGCATTAGAGTAGTGTAGCATGTTACTGCTTTCCGTTAATCCTATTCTGATGCATAGCCTGACATTGTTGCTACATCTTGATACCTTACCCAATCCTAAATGCTTAGTATAGGATGCTAGTTTATCATCATTGGCCCTACATTCTTGTCCGTCTGCCATGCTATACTACTGGGCTGTGATCACTTCGGGAGGTGATCACGGGCATATACTATATACTTTACACTGTTACATTACTGGTGATACTGTTTGGAGATGGGGGCTGAAGGGGCAGGTGGCTCCATCCAGGTAGAGGTGGGCCTGGGTTCCCGACGGCCCCCGACTGTTACTTTGTGGCGGAGCGACAGGGCAGGTTGAGACCACCTAGGAGACAGGTGGGCCTGGCCCTGTTCGGCATTCGCGGATACTTAACACGCTTAACGAGATCTTGGTATTTGATCTGAGTCTGGCTACGAGCCTATACGCACTAACCATCTACGCGGGAGTAGTTATGGGTATCCCGACGTCGTGGTATCAGCCGAAGCACTTCAGACGTCAGCGACGGAGCGGCGCGCGCCGATTGGACTGGAACGCCTACTAAGGGGCTAGGTCTGCTTCCGGCCGCCTACGCAACGTGCAGGTGTGCTATGGGCGATGGGCCCAGACCCCTGTGCGCTTAGGTTTAGACCGGCGTGCTGGCCTCTCTGTTTTGCCTAGGTGGGGCTGCGACGTGTTGATCTTCCGAGGCCGGGCATGACCCAGGAAAGTGTGTCCGGCCAAATGGGATCAAGCGTGTTGGGTAAGTTGGTGCACCCCTGCAGGGAAGTTAATCTATTCGAATAGCCGTGATCTTCGGTAACAGGACGACTTGGAGTTGTACCTTGACCTTATGACAACTAGAACCGGATACTTAATAAAACACACCCTTCCAAGTGCCAGATACAACCCGGTGATCGCTTTTCCACAGGGCGACGAGGAGAGGATCGCCGGGTAGGATTATGCTATGCGATGCTACTGGAGATGCTACTTGGAGATGCTACTTGGAGGACTTCAATCTACTCTCTTCTACATGCTGCAAGACGGAGGCTGCCAGAAGCGTAGTCTTCGACAGGATTAGCTATCCCCCTCTTATTCTGGCATTCTGCAGTTCAGTCCACTGATATGGCCTCCTTACACATATACCCATGCATATGTAGTGTAGTTCCTTGCTTGCGAGTACTTTGGATGAGTACTCACGGTTGCTTTCTCCCCCCTTTTTCCCCTTTCCTTTCTTTCTGGTTGTCGCAACCAGATGCTGGAGTCCAGGAGCCAGACGCCACCGTCGACGACGACCCTACTACACTGGAGGTGCCTACTACTACGTGCAGCCCGCTGACGACGACCAGGAGTAGTTAGGAGGATCCCAGGCAGGAGGCCTGCGCCTCTTTCGATCTGTATCCCAGTTTGTGCTAGCCTTCTTAAGGCAAACTTGTTTAACTTATGTCTGTACTCAGATATTGTTGCTTCCGCTGACTCGTCTATGATCGAGCACTTGTATTCGAGCCCTCGAGGCCCCTGGCTTGTATTATGATGCTTGTATGACTTATTTATGTTTTAGAGTTGTGTTGTGATATCTTCCCGTGAGTCCCTGATCTTGATCGTACACATTTGCGTGCATGATTAGTGTACGATTGAATCGGGGGCGTCAAGTTGGTATCAGAGCCGACGCCTGTAGGAATCCCCCTTCCACACTCCTTGGCCGAAGTTGAGTCTAGACTTTCCAAAACTTTTACTAACATGGCTGTGTGTCTTACGGCACACGTCGCCATTGGGTGGTATTAGGATCTTTATTCCTCGACCTATACTATGGGACTCTGACATCTCTTCTATTCGGGTTAAATGAATTTTACTAAATCTAACATTAGGATCTCGTTATCATTTTCACCCGGAGAGCCCCTTATTACTGATGATCGTCTGCTGCACCAGAAGACTCCTGAAGATACTCTCCGCTGTTAACCCGAGAACTTGTGTTCATCGCGTTGCAATTCACCTTCCACCGCAAACCTTATGGATAACTACTTGCATTTGTTATTCTTACATCATCCCCAGTGGTCTTGTTATTACAAGATACCCTGAAAAACTCGTCGTGGTTTCGATAATCCTTGAGCTTACTGCTTGCTGTTCTTGTCACTTGAATACCCCTACGGTTAATTCTCGCATTTATCGAGTATCCTCCCATCCCCCAGTTGTTCATGTGTTACACAAAAGTCTTCGAAATACCACCCGATATTCCGAAAATCCTCAGCAACCTATTTGCTCTAGAATTTCTTGTTTGCTTTCATTATGATTAATCCCATAAGTATAGAAATCTTATTGACATTCCCTGTCATTATCATTTTGAGTCTGTTGACTCAATATGTTGCGAATACACGCAATCATCATTGATCCTTATAAATTACTTTCCGCTGAGCTTCCATTCTTTTAACTGGAATTGGTTCTCGACCAATCCAATTGTCTTTGATTGTACCCTAAGGCTATTCAACTTGTCCACCCCTAATCAGAGCATTGCTTCTGATCCCTTGATTTGGAAATCATAATTCCTTTGCATTTGACAATTGAGTTAGTCAGTTGTTTCTATAATCTGCTTCCTCTAGTTGAGTACCGATGCTCACGTAGATCCCTTGTGGACCCCTAGATCCTTTGTTGGATTTTATCTGACAACGCCCTTCATATTCAATAAACCTTGTGAGCCTTTTCTCGGATACATAATGCCTTTGGTAAATTGTATCGTCTGCTTTCTCAACCATGCTCTGCCTTCAAGCTTGAGTTAATTACTTCTAAAGATTCTGGTATAGGATTCTAAGATGCCCCGATGGGTTGAACCTATGCCTTCCTTAATATGTGTGAACTCGAAAGTTTTCACGAGTCGTACTCTTCTGGTATTTTGCCAGATAAAATTTCAACGCTATAACTTCATCGAAAGCGAGAAGTGAATGAAAGGGTATGCATTGGAGAAGTGGGAGTCGACCTTGAACTTTGTGTTCATGCCCATGGACACGATGTATATCCTATCATGGAAGCTTCTTGTAACAATAACTATTTCCTTGATAACTAACATATGGTATCTGTGAATTGATCCCTTGCAACCGTGGTTCCGACCATGATTGTTCTTCTTTGATCTCACTTCTCGGACAAGTTAAAACAATTGTCTTCTATGGATCAATACACCAGTCCAACCTTTACTTTGATCTTGTGTCGAGTATTACCCCCTGGTATCTCGAGATTATCATGGAACTGCATAACTTTTTATGAGTTCTTCATCAAGTGCTACCTTCCCACTGATTCCAATTTTTCGCGGGCTCTGAGTTATTGAACACTCAAAGACACCGATAACTGAACCGAGTCCGCTCTACGGTTCAACAACTCTTCAGTAAGCTTCTATAAGTACGAGTTTGTTACCCGATCACGCCATTCCTAGCCTGTTTGGCTATATCATTGTCGTGACGATTCTAACGGTGCTACCTGGTCCTTATTCTCGGAGCACCAATTTTCGACGATGAACTAACCTTACGTCGATTTCCTCGTCATACCCTTTCACCTTAAACAACAAGCTTGAGTTCGAGTTTGTGTCGTAACTTGGTTCCAATAACCTCTTGCTTCATCATTCCTTTGACTTGATGTCGTCGCTGATTGACTACATCTGCATGAAATCTCTCGACAATTGTGTCATGATCATCATCAACCTTATGAGCTCTTCCAGGAATTCAATTGAATTCATGATGGGTAATACCATCCTTGCCCCTCGATGATTCCTGTTCTCCTCGACCACTTTATTGCCTTCCGTTCAACACAACTTGTTCGTGTTTTGGTGTAAACCTTGAGATCACTGCTACCCAGCAGTTGATCTTCCTTACCTCGGAAGTATTACCATCTCTTTTGTCAAGAATGTGGTGAGAATTTCACCACCTCTTAATAATTCTTGATATCATAATACTTCTTGCCATCTTCGTTCATTCCTTGGTCCCCGTATTGTTTTCAACCGGAATACCGACAATGGAGCTATGACGTGTGAATTCAAAACTTCTAACAACCCTATTGCTTTGAAGTGAATGCGCGATAGTTCATTCTAAGTCCTTCGCTAATTGAATCACCATTCTGACATTGGTCGTGCAACCCAACCCATATTTCGGGCGCACCTTTCAACCAATGTTTAATTGTGTATGTTTTCCTCGAGCATACTTCCTTATATCATTTGATCTGACAAATGTTATCTCCTTGTTCACTTAATGGTGGAAATCCATCTTTTGGGAATCTCGGTGAATTGCCGTTGAGTTCACCAGACACCTCCTTGTCCTCTCCTTGGGTTAACGATGGACTCTTGTTAACGGAAATCACTTCATAGTTCATTTCCCCGAGAATCTTACAATGTCATCTCGTCAATTTGCGTTGCACCTTTTCTTCTCAGGTATCCTAAGTCTGAGGTATCTTGACACCAATCGGATCTGAATCTCGGTCACATATGATGGTTGGGACAACTTTCCAAGAGTCATGATGTTGATCCTTTGATGACCCGGTAACATGATGTCATGCCTAGCATCCCCCCCCCCCCCCGACTGGAGGACCTATCATTATAGTTTCCTTTGTAACAAGGTTAATCATTTTTCCATGAGGAAACTGAATGCCTATTTAATGAGTTTATCCTGATGGATCCTTTGTGTATCCAAAATCTGATTTTTGCTTGAAGACCATGTCAATGCTATCTCGAAGCATGTCTGTGGTACTCCGATTTTCAACAAGAACATCTAAAGCCCAATGCTAAATGCTTCTTGATCAATTATCCAAACACCGTTGTATGGGTAATGTCATGAAAATTTCTCTTCCCTTTCCTAAAGGGGTTTTCTACGTTATATCCCGTCATGAATATCATGCGTTGCTTGCCCTTGGGAAGGATATACCCCCTGATATATGTGTTTAAACACATTTTCCTTTTCATTGTTCTGTTTAATCTGATAATCTTATTTTCCTTTCCATTGGTTGGTTTAACCTTTCTTGAGGTCTATATAATCTAAGCAGTATTATTCTCCTGCTTATGTAAACACCTCGGTGTACAACTCTGTCAGTAAGACCCTGTTACTATTGTTGATGACATTTCAGTAACCACCGATGGACGAGAACTTTGCCTATTGGTCCGCCTCGTTTCAACGAGCAGGAAAATGGTTCTCCTTGTCCCTCGCCTTGGTACCGATGTAGTTGCTGACATATAACTGACAGGCTAACCTCTGACATGCCTTACTTGCATGATCGTGCAAGACATCACCGCCTTCCTACTTTTAACCCACATGGTGGGCCCATAACCCACAGTTCCACAGGATCGAAACCTGACTCTCCTGTACAACCTGATGTCAAAGTTATTCCTCGTGCTTGACTTTGTATGTAATTCACGGGCCACTTGCCTGTTGATCTATTCTGGTATCGGACACAATACTTATTCCCGTTGCTCTGAACCCCTTTCGCACTCTGCTTCAGGCAATGAATGATTGCCTATCCGCTTGAAACTTCTTATTACACCGTCTTACTTTGCTCTCGATGTGTGTCATTTGTTCAACTCGAGAGATACTCATATGTTCATTCTTGGGATACCCCCAGATGAATTTCCCTTATAACATCCTATCATTGTAGAGCTGCCCCGTACCTATTCGTAAGTACGATGGAGTTCCCCGAAGAAAGGACGACAACTTCATCATGATGCTTTGGAATAAAGAATTGAAGACATCAACGAAAGGGATTAACTTCTTCGAGAAGATCCATTAGAATAACCAGAACTTCCCCCCTTACTCCCCTCTTAAATCTCGGGACAAGATTTCTTGTAGTGGAGGAGAATTGTGACGCCCGGGTAATTAAGCTACAGTAATCCCCGCTAATGATGCCACGTCACCTCGGTTACTGTGGATAAACTCGCGTTAGTTCGGAACCTAGTTCGAATTTCAAATTCAAAATCGAGCAAACAATAAAAGTTTTCAAATATTAAAATTTAAATGTTCGGAGTGAACCAAATAATACATAGGTAATTATGGTGATGAAACCACATTTTTATAAAAAGTTTAAATGCTCAAAGGAAAATAAAACAGCAGCAAAAGAAAGTAATTAAATGCCTTTTGTATTTTGTAAAATATTGAACTATTTTATTTAGCTGTCCAAATTAATGTGGCAGTGGTATCTTTAACATACCATATTTAGGTGTTGTTCTCACATTCTTCAAAATTGAAATAAATTAATAATTTAATAAAACCGAAAGGAATAAATAAAAGAAAAGGAAAAAAAGAAAACAAAAAGAAGAAGAATAAAAGAGAGAAAGAACCCCCCCCCCACTGGGCCACAGCCCAGCTCGCCTCTGGGCCAACCAGGCCGGCCCAACCGCGCCCTCTACTTCCCCCTGGATGCCCGAAACCCTAGCCCCACTCGCTCACTTCCCCCCCTCCCGCACGACGCCCACTCCGCTCGCTCTCCCCCTCCTCCCCGATCCAGATCGGATCGGGGGAACGAACCCCGTCGCCCCCTGCGCCCCGACGCCAGCCCGCCACACGCCGGACCGCCCCACCGCCACACGACGCCGCCCCGTCCTCTCATCCTCCCCGACCAGCCACCCGGGGCAATGGCGCCCCTCGCCGCACGCCTGACGCGCCCGGAGCTCGTCCTCGCCGGAGCGCTCCATCGCCGGCCTGCCTCCTCTACGTCGTCGTCGTCCCCATCCTCCTCCCCAAAGGCTCCACCGAGCCTCGCCGACCCTCTTCTCTGCAACGCCGGTGAGGCCACGGCCTCCCTCTCCTCTTCTTCCCTCTCTGTTGCACGTCACCGGCCGCACCCCGTTTGCCCTTGCTCGACCCAGAGCGCGCGCCCATGCGCTCCCGTGCGCCCTCGCGCACGCGACTAGCGCCATCCAGCCGCAGCCACGACGCCCGTCGCCCCTTGCTGCCTGCGCCCGCCGCTGTCTCTACCCTGCGACACCTGGCCGTGTCCGCCCGGGTCGCCGCCGTCGTCCGGGGCCTCATCCCACTCCTACTGCGTCCGCCGTCCGCTGCGGCGGCCCTCTCCGCCACCGCGGCCGCCCTGGCCTCTGGCCTCGTCCCGCCGCTCCCTGCGGGCGAGCGCTCGCACAGCCGCCCGTCGCCCCCATCCCGTGTGGGCTCGGGCGCGTGCCCGCAGCCAGTTACGCCCGCTAGGCCTCTCAGCCACTGACAAGTGGGCCCTGCCCCAGAATGTTTTAATAATAAAATAAATAAATATATATATATACATAATAAAATAATAAAAATAAATTATTAATTAATTAATTAATTAATTAGTGGATTAATTAAGTTAATTAATCATGTTTAATTAATCTAATTAACTAGTTGGTATACTTAAACAGTAATTAGTTTAACCTAAACCCTAATCAACCTAACAGTGTATGACAGGTGGGTCCCACTGGGCCCACAAGTCAGTTTGACTAGTCAACACCTCTGTTAACTGCTGATGTCATGATGACGTCAGCAAACACTGTTATGGATAATGTTGAATTAAATTAAATTTATTAAAATTCTAAAAATGATTTAAATATTTTAAAATTAATATAAAATAAACCGTAGCTCGGATGGAAAAACTTTGTACATGAAAGTTGCTCAGAACAACGATACGAATCCAGATACGCAGCCCGTTCATCCGCCACGCGTCCCTAGCATAGTGAACCTGCAACATTTCACCTCCGGTTAATCTGACAGAAAACATGAAACACCGGGGATACATTCCCGGTTGTTCCCCCCTTCATCGGTATCACCTCATACCGTGTTAGGGCACCCCTAGCACCGTTACTTGTCATGTCATGCATCGATATGCATCTGTTTACATGGTATTCATTGTTTCTTCCCCCTCTTCTCTCCGGTAGACTACGAGACCGACGCTGCTGCTGCCCAGTTCGACTACGGGGTTGACGACCCCTCTCTCTTGCCAGAGCAACCAGGCAAGCCCCCCCCCCCCCTTGATCACTAGATATTGCCTATTCTCCTTTATACTGCTTGCGTTAGAGTAGTGTAGCATGTTACTACTTTCCGTTAATCCTATTCTGATGCATAGCCTGTCATTGTTGCTACAGTCATTGATACCTTACCAGCAATCCTAAATGCTTAGTATAGGATGCTAGTTTATCACCATTGGCCCTACATTCTTGTTAGTCTGCCTTGCTATACTATTGGGCCGTGATCACTCGGGAGGTGATCATGGGTATATATGATACATACATACATACTATACAGATGGTGACTAAAGTCGGGTCAGCTCGAAGAGTACCCGCGAGTGATTCACGGATTGGGGGCTGAAAGGACCTTTGTCCCGACGGCCCTCTGTGTGGATCTTTGTGGCGGAGTGACAGGGCAGGTTGAGACCACCTAGGAGACAGGTGGGCCTGGCCCTGTTCGGCTTTCGCGGATATTTAACACGCTTAACGAGATCTTGGTATTTGATCTGAGTTGGCTACGAGCCTATACGCACTAACCGTCTACGCGGGAGTAGTTATGGGTATCCCGACGTCGTGGTATCAGCTGAAGCACTTCGTGACGTCAGTGACTGAGCGGCGCGTGCCGGATTGGAACGTAAGCCTGCTCTTGTATTAAGGGGGCTAGTTCTGCTTCCGGCCGCCCATGCAACGTGCAGGTGTGCTAAGGGCGATGGGCCCAGACCCCTGTGCGCTTAGGTTTAAACCGGCGTGCTGACCTCTCTGTTGTGTCTAGGTGGGGCTGCGACGTATTGATCTTCCGAGGCCGGGCATGACCCAGGAAAGTGTGTCCGGCCAAATGGGATCAAGCGTGCTGGGTAAGTTGGTGCACCCCTGCAGGGAAGTTAATCTATTCGAATAGCCGTGATCTTCGGTAACAGGACGACTTGGAGTTGTACCTTGACCTTATGATAACTAGAACCGGATAATTAATAAAACACACCCTTCCAAGTGCCAGATACAATCCGATGATCGCTTTTCTACAGGGCGACGAGGAGAGGATCGCCGGGTAGGATTATGCTATGCGATGCTACTGGAGATGCTACTTGGAGATGCTACTTGGAGGACTTCAGTCTACTCTCTTCTACATGCTGCGAGACGAAGGCTGCCAGAAGCGTAGTCTTCGATAGGACTAGCTATCCCCCTCTTATTCTGGCATTCTGCAGTTCAGTCCACCGATATGGCCTCCTTACACATATACCCATGCATATGTAGTGTAGTTTCTTGCTTGCGAGTACTTTGGATGAGTACTCACGGTTGCTTTCTCCCCCCTTTTCCCCTTTCCTTTCTTTCTGGTTGTCGCAACCAGATGCTGGAGTCCAGGAGCCAGACGCCACCGTCGACGACGACTCCTACTACACTGGAGGTGCCTACTACTACGTGCAGCCCGCTGACGATGACCAGGAGTAGTTTAGGAGGATCCCAGGCAGGAGGCCTGCGCCTCTTTCGATTTGTATTCCAGTTTGTGCTAGCCTTCTTAAGGCAACTTGTTTAACTTATGTCTGTACTCAGATATTGTTGCTTCCGCTGACTCGTCTATGATCGAGCACTTGTATTCGAGCCCTCGAGGCCCCTGGCTTGTATTATGATGCTTGTATGACTTATTTATGTTTTAGAGTTGTGTTATGATATCTTCCCGTGAGTCCCTGATCTTGATCGTACAAATTTGCGTGCATGATTAGTGTACGATTGAATCGGGGGCGTCACAGATGACAACACCTCAGAGCTCAACTTCCCGGGACACTGCCACAACTCCTAAATGTCAGGAGGCACCAAGAACAATGTTCTCGTCAAAAAACCATCGGAACGATTCCAAGACACCCGCGTGATCCTAAATTTTTTTAGTGAAATTTGAGAAGAGAAGAGTCAAAACTCTACGTCAGGATGCCTCACCAGAGCGACGAAGGGACTGAGGAGTTAAAAGAATCCTACTCTCCGATTTATATAATCCTAAATGACTCAAAACATTTTTTCTAGACTCAACAACGCCAGCGATTCGATCAAGCAGGGGGCTCCTAAGGTCGGGGAAGGCTCTGATTACCAACTTGTAACGCCCACGATGCGGCTATATCTTCCACATGTCGAAGCACGACTTAGAGGCATAACCGCATTGTAAGCAATGTCGCAAGTGAGGTAATCTTCACACAACCCATGCACTACATAAGGGAAAGAGATACATAGTTGGCTTACAATCGCCACTTCACACAATTACATGAATAAAGCATTACATTAACCAGATACAATCAAGGTCCGACTACGGAACCAAAATAAAAAAATACTACCCCAAATGCTACACAGATCCCCGATCGCCCCAACTGGGCTCCACTACTGATCAATGGGAAACGAAACAATAAAACGAACACGATCTTCATCGAGCTCCGCCTTGAGCTCGGTTGCGTCACCTGCACGGTATCATCGGCACCTGCAAGCTGGTTTTGGAAGTAACTGTGAGTCAGGGACTCAGCAATCTCACACCCTCGCGATCAAGACTATTTAAGCTTATAGGAAGGGTAGAAGGTACGAGATGGAGCTGCAGCAAGCGACTAGCATATATGGTGGCTAACGTACGCAAATGAGAGCGAGAAGAGAAGGCAAAGGCGCGGTCGAGAAACTATGATCAAGAAGTGATCCTAGAACAACCTACTTCAAGCATAACTCCAACACCGTGTTCACTTCCCGGACTCCGCCGAGAAGAGACCATCACGGCTACACACGCGGTTGATGCATTTTAATTAAGTTAAGCTTCAGGTTATCTACAACCGGACATTAACAAATTCCCATCTGCCCATAACCGCGGGCACGGCTTTCGAAAGTTCAAATCCCTGCAGGGGTGTCCCAACTTAGCCCATCACAAGCTCTCACGGTCAACAAAGGATATTCCTTCTCCCAGGAAGACCCGATCAGGCTCAGAATCCCGGTTACAAGACATTTTGACAATGGTAAAACAAGACCAGCAAAGCCACCTGTATGTGCCGACAAATCCCGATAGGAGCTGCACATATCTCGTTCTCAGGGCACACCGGATAGGTCAAGCTACGAGTAAAACCAGCCCTCGAGTTGCCCCGAGGTGGCCCCGCAGGCTGCTCATTTCGGACCAACACTCAGAGGAGCATTGGCCCGGGGGGGGGGGTAAAATAAAGATGATCCTTGGGTTGGCCGACCCAAGGGAAAAAGAGGCTAGGTGGCGAATGGTAAAACCAATGTTGGGCCATGCTGGAGGAGTTTTATTCAAGGCGAACTGTCAAGGGGTTCCCATTATAACCCAACCGTGTAAGGAACACAAAATCCGGGAACATAACACCGATATGACGGAAACTAGGGCGACAAGAGTGGAACGAAACACTAGGTATAAGGTCGAGCCTTCCACCCTTTACCAAGTATATAGGTGCATTAACATAAACAAGATAATATTGTGATATCCCAACAATGAACATGTCCAACAAGGAACAAACTCTAATCTTCACCTGCCACTAACAACGTTATAAGAGGGGCTGAGCAAAGCGGTAACATAGCCAAACAACGGTTTGCTAGGACAAGGTGGGTTAGAGGTTTGACATGGCAATATGGGAGGCATGATAAGCAAATGGTAGGTATCGTAGCATAGGCATAGCAAAAGAGCGAGCATCTAGCAAGCAAAGATAGAAGTGATTTCGAGGGTATGGTCATCTTGCCTGAGATCCCGCAAGGAAGAAGAACGAGTCCATGAAGAAGACAAACAGACATAGTCAAACGAATACTCACAACGCGACATTATAGGAACTAACCCGAAGAAGCAACACCGGAAAGAAGCAAACAACATAGTAAACAATCATCACATAGGCATGGCATGATGCACAACCAAGTATGATGCATGTCCAGTTTAAATATGCATGGCATGGCAAAGGGCACAAACAAAACTACAAGTTAAGTGGAGCTCAATATGCAACGAGTTGCATATTGACGGAACACCACATCAATTATTTAGTTCTCTCTCGTTTAGGTACCCAACAATATTAAATGTTGTTAAACATGGCAAGAGGTGAGGCATAACAAAAATACACCATCTAAACAATTTAAATGGGGCCGGATATAACAAATAACGAATCCGGTAAATCCCCATATGCCTTAGTAATTTATTACAACAATGATTTAAACATTTTAATTGTTGTTATCATGATGCGGATGACATGAACAAGTTTTATGCAATATTTATTAAAAGTTGACAAGAGCATTATGAAGCACTTGTCACCATGGTGGAAAGAAAAGGGGTGCCACGGCAACGAATACGAAAATGATGCCACGGCAACATATCGGTTTCGGTAACTCAAATGAGATCCCGGTGCAAAAGAAAGTTCAACGGGAGCGTGACATGCGATAAAAGGTGGGGTGCTCCCGGTTACTGGGTTCCCACATGACGGTGACAAGGTAAAAGAGGGCAACATGCACCAACAAATCGAGCACGGTGCAGGCACGAGCATCTCATACATCGCAAGCATTCGTCCAAGGACGTCGTCTTGGGGTTATACCTTTGGAGCGTGCATCCGAGGTGGTTTGGGACGCACGGTGTAGTCGTTCACGGTCGTCGTGGGAAAATAGTCGTACTCAACGATGGTAGTGGGAGTAGATGTTCACGGCGACGGCAGTTGTACATGGCAATCATGGACGAACTTGGAGGGTCATCGATAGTCGTTCACGGGTCTTGCGATGGTAGTGGTACACGTTTCGAAGGTGAACTTGACGAATTCGAATCCCTTCAGGGTTGTCATGGTACTTGGGGTCTTCGGACCCGCCGGTCTCGTTCTTCCGACGTTAGTTGAACTTGACATATCCGAGGGATCTGGGTGTCGCGGTACTTGGCGTTCTTGGCGATTCCGAAGATGGCGGTAGATGTACTTGGTGTCAGTATGGTCTTCGGGTACTTGACGACTCCGGACGGGGCAACAAAACATAGTCGACCTTGACGTTTTAGTGCTGTAGTGGAACGAACGTCCGTGTAGCCTTGCCGGTGTAGGTACTTGGCGGTATCCGTGCGTAGAGGCACTTGGCAGTTTCATGTAGACGAACTTGAGGTACTCCGGGGCAGAGGTCACAACATCGCAACGATGGTCTCGACACATCCAGATCGAAACAAGGCCAAGTGGCCTCGGGCATCGCAGATCGAGGCAGAGGCGAGGCCAACGGCACAGGGCTTTGGGGGCGCATGGAAGCTGAAGGGCGGAGCAGGTTCGGGCGCAGGAGGAGGCTGGCGAAGCAGCCTTTGCAGCGTAGCAGGCGAGCTGGGGACTCCTGGAACGGACGCAGGACGGACCAATCTCGGCTAGACCGAGTCGAAAACGGGGCACAGCGGCGTCGGGGTGCTGCGGATGAGGACCGGCGTCGAAGTTGCGCTCCTGCTGGTCGCCGACGGCATCGAAGATCGAGGCAAGCTCGAGGACGAGAAGAAGGAGACCTCCAGGGATGGGCGTTCATGGCGGTGGTGGCCTCCTACTAGTCCGGCGGCTGGGTTGCAGGCGCAGGTGCTCAAGGAGCTCCTCTCCTCGAGCGCTCGGGCGACGGGGACGAGGTGCAGGGAGAGGCGGGGTCGCGGCCCAGCACTACAGAGGGAGGCACGCCATGGGGTCGGGTGCGGTGGTGGCGAGAGCGGGGCTGGTGTTTCGAGCGGGTCTGGGGTTTGTCGAGGAGAGGGAGATCAGATCGGGCAGAGGCAGCACTCTTCTCTCCCTGGCGATGCGTGAGTGGCGGTGCGAGGGAGGAGAACGAGGGAAGGGAGTGGGGATCGAGAGAAAGGCCCCTGGCGCTAGGTTAAGGAGGAAGGTGGGCCGGTTTAGCAGGCCTAAGCCCAAGAAGGCCTGTGGGAACAGGAGACAGTTGGGC
Organism: Triticum aestivum; assembly: GCF_018294505.1. Taxonomy (NCBI): domain Eukaryota; kingdom Viridiplantae; phylum Streptophyta; class Magnoliopsida; order Poales; family Poaceae; genus Triticum; species Triticum aestivum. Next base: position 82,122,790 of record NC_057809.1, read on the forward strand.
CGGCCTGGTGGGAGATTCTAAGAGGCTAGAAGTGCAGGCTGCCTCTCACTCTCTCTAATAATCTATTTCCTTTAACAGAAAAAGCAAAGAGAGAAGAGTAAAGAAGAGGGGGGTTAGGGAAAGAATTGCGCATGAGGGATATTTTTCCCGAACTCACAAAAATATGGTCGTTCCGAGAAAAATAGAAAAAACCAGATCGAACAAAAGATTTCAAACTCATTTGAATTTAATTCAAATGGGTTTGAACTGGGACGAGGTTTTTGGAGTGACAAAAAATGTTGAAATTTTTGGTGGAGCTTCGGAAAATGACGAAAGGATATATGGCAAAGTTAGAGGCCAAGAGTTGTGATAACAAAGGCATTGGGATTTTGCAAGTGTTTTATGGTGGATTTCAAATTAAAGAAATATTTAATATAGCTCCCTAATATTGGGAGGATATGTTATAAAGAGAATCACCACGTGAATTCCCTCGGTTTAAATGGACCGAAGATCCATATGATCTATTCAGTTGATTTAAGAAAAGAAATGACATGATGGCATGATGACATGATGCAATGCACATGATGCAATGATGAATGCAAAGAACCAAACAAATCACACGATGAAACCCTGGAAGGCATCTGAAGCTCCGGTCTTGGGGCGTCACACAAAGCCGCCTTGGTTCTATAGTAATCTCTCAGTGTTTGAGTTGACTAATCCGATGGTACTTTAAGAAGAGTGAAACGACGAGATTTCCTTATAGGAGGAGTATACTTGGCCATTCCTTGGGCCGGGCCGGGCCAACCAAAGCCCTACGCAAAAAACCTAGGCCCAAGCCCGGACCGGCCCGGCCGCCGGGCCTAAAAATCGGGCCTGAGCCCAGCCCATCATACTAAAATCCCATCGGGCCTCGGGCCACGGGCCGGGCCTCTTCCTTAAATGGCGAAATCGACGGGCCTGGGCCCGACCCGGCCTAGGCTTTGGGCTCAAAACTTAGGCCCGAGCCCGGCCCATGGACAAGGTCGGGTCGGGTCGGGTCGGGCCGACCGGGCCGGGCTGCCCATGGCCAGGACTAAGGAGGAGAAAGGGATTCCTATTGCTTTTGGGTGGGTCCAACCAAGGTACGAAAAAACTCTTTTCCCACGGTTCACTAATACGATCCTATCTTACCATTCTTCTATGCTTCTTCATCACGGGACAGAAGCATAACGCTGATCTATGGACGAAGGAAGGTATCAGAAAATTCATTATGACCTAGACCTAAACCAGGCTGATATTGAACAGAGGAGGAGTTCTTGTTACTACTTCTCGCTGGCACCAAAATAAGTTTCGCCTGATTCAGACCTTTTGTGGTGGTCTGCCGAGGACAGCACCTAAAAACAACCCTTGTGCCATGGAATATTCCCTTTTACGATTGAAGAACCTGGCTTTGATGACATTCCTGAGGGAGGTATTTCCCCTACTAGGCTCCTTGCTTCGCTTATTAAAGATAAGAGAAGCGAATGCCTCTCATAATTGATTGAAAAGTGCTCGCCTCTAGTTCCGGCATATGCCTGCCATGTACCATCCATGGAAGAAATAGTGGGTTATTGGAAGTATAGGATTATTTCTCAAGTGTCACCAAGGATAAACCCCACTTACTAAATAGGCATGTGGATGCGGCATCTGGCTCTATGCGATGAAAGCAATGGGAAATGAGATTCTGGGTTTGATTACTGGTACAAACAAGTTAAAAGCTAGCGAGAGCATAAAGAACGGTAGATTTCATTCAACTGGTAGGTCAAGCCCTTACCCATAACACTTATTCAAAATGGGCTATCCGAAAGAGGAGATCAATAATTCCACTATCAATATGGGTAGGCTGCAGAAAGAGAAGATGAAAGGTTTTGGATTATTAGCAAAGGTACTTATCTTATTACTCAGCCAGGCACTTGTAAACCTATTTGTTTACAAGTTCCACATGGGTCCGGTTAGGAAGACTCGGAATCATTCTCACGACCACCCCACACAGGAGCGGCTTCTCCGCCAATCGATCATCACTTGCATACAAAAAAGCCCCTTTTCCAATGGAAACCAGGGGAAATACAGTTGCTCAATTCATTCGATTTCGAAATAGCGTATAAAGTGATTCTTGCAATTTCACTGCAGGCAGCGTAGAAATTCTCGTGGGAATCTCGGTCTTGTTTGGGCCGATTCCTTAACGAGAGCCTAGTCGAAAGCGCCCATAAAAAGAGTAAATCGTTTTCGGTATGGGTACGCTGGCCCCTACGAGGGGCGGTAAGCAAGGTAGAGACCAGGGAGCGGGACTGCGAAGGGTCTTCCCATCTCCGTCGAGGAGAGGGAGATGGGATCAGGCAGAGGCAGCACTCTCCTCTACCTGGCGATGCGTGAGTGGTGGCGCGAGGGAGGAGAACGAGGGAAGGGAGTGGGGATCGAGAGAAAGGCCCCTGGCGCTAGGTTAAGGAGGAAGGTGGGCCGGTCTAGCAGGCCTAAGCCCAAGAAGGCATGTGGGAACAGGAGACAGTTAGGCCGGCCTGGTGGGAGATTCTTAGAGGCCAGCAGTGCAGGCTGCCTCTCACTCTCTCTAATAATCTATTTCCTTTAACAGAAAAAGCAAAGAGAGAAGAGTAAAGAAGAGGGGGGTTAGGGAAAGAATTGCGCATGAGGGATATTTTTCCCGAACTCACAAAAATATGGTCGTTCCGAGAAAAATAGAAAAAACCAGATCGAACAAAAGATTTCAAACTCATTTGAATTTAATTCAAATGGGTTTGAACTGGGACGAGGTTTTTGGAGTGACAAAAAATGTTGAAATTTTTGGTGGAGCTTCGGAAAATGACGAAAGGATATATGGCAAAGTTAGAGGCCAAGAGTTGTGATAACAAAGGCATTGGGATTTTGCAAGTGTTTTATGGTGGATTTCAAATTAAAGAAATATTTAATATAGCTCCCTAATATTGGGAGGATATGTTATAAAGAGAATCACCACGTGAATTCCCTCGGTTTAAATGGACCGAAGATCCATACGATTGATTTAAGAAAAGAAATGACATGATGGCATGATGACATGATGCAATGCACATGATGCAATGATGAATGCAAAGAACCAAACAAATCACACGACGAAACCCTGGAAGGCATCTGAAGCTCCGGTCTTGGGGCGTCACACAAAGCCGCCTTGGTTCTATAGTAATCTCTCAGCGTTTGAGTTGACTAATCCGATGGTACTTGAAGAAGAGTGAAACGACGAGATTTCCTTATAGGAGGAGTATACCTGGCCATTCCTCGGGCCGGGCCGGGCCAACCAAAGCCCGACGCAAAAAACGCAGGCCAAAGCCCGGCCGGGCCGTCGGGCCTAAAAATCGGGCCCGAGCCCAGCCCATCATACTAAAATCCCATCAGGCCTCGGGCCACGGTCCGGGCCTCTTCCTTAAATGGCAAAATCGACGGGCCCGGGCCCGGTCTGGCCTGGGCTTCGGGCTCAAAACTTAGGCCCGAGCTTGGCCCATGGACAAGGTCGGGCCGGGTTGGGCCGGCCGGGCCGGGCTGCCCATGGCCAGGACTAAGGAGGAGAAAGGGATTCCTGTTGCTTTTGGGTGGGTCCAATCAAGGTACGAAAAAACTCTTTTCCCACGGCTCACTAATACGATCCTATCTTACCATTCTTCTATCCTTCTTCATCACGGGACAGAAGCATAACACTAATCTATGGACGAAGGAAGGTATCAGAAAATTCATTATGACCTAGACCTAAACCAGGCTGATATTGAACAGAGGAGGAGTTCTTGTTACTACTTCTCGCTGGCACCAAAATAAGTTTCGCCTGATTCAGACCTTTTGTGGTGGTCTGCCGAGGACAGCACCTAAAAACAACCCTTGTGCCATGGAATATTCCCTTTTACGATTGGAGAACCTGGCTTTGATGACATTCCTGAGGGAGGTATTTCCCCTACTAGGCTCGTTGCTTCGCTTATTAAAGATCAGAGAAGCGAATGCCTCTCATAATTGATTGAAAAGTGCTCGCCTCTAGTTTCGGCATATGCCTGCAATGTACCATCCATGGAGGAAGTAGTGGGTTATTGGAAGTATAGGATTATTTCTCAAGTGTCACCAAGGATACACCCCACTTACTAAATAGGCATGTGGATGCGGCATCTGGCTCTATGCGATGAAAGCAATGGGAAATGAGATTCTGGGTTTGATTACTGGTACAAACAAGTTCAAAGCTAGCGAGAGCATAAAGAACGGTAGATTTCATTCAACTGGTAGGTCAAGCCCTTACCCATAACACTTATTCAAAATGGGCTATCCGAAAGAGGAGATCAATAATTCCACTATCAATATGGGTAGGCTGCTATATCTAGAAAGAGAAGATGAAAGGTTTTGGATTATTAGCAAAGGTACTTATCTTATTACTCAGCCAAGCACTTGTAAACCTATTTGTTTACAAGTTCCACATGGGTCTGGTCAGGAAGACTCGGAATCATTCTCACGACCACCCCACACGGGAGCGGCTTCTCCGCCAATCGATCATCACTTGCATACAAAAAAGCCCCTTTTCCAATGGAAACCCGGGGAAATACAGTTGCTCAATTCATTCGATTTCGAAATAGCGTATAAAGTGATTCTTGCAATTTCACTGCAGGCAGCATAGCAATTCTCGCGGGAATCTCGGTCTTGTTTGGGCCGATTCCTTAACGAGAGCCTAGTCGAAAGTGCCCATAAAAAGAGTAAATCGTTTTCGGTATGGGTACGCTGGCCCCTACGAGGGGCGGTAAGCAAGGTAGAGACCAGGGAGCGGGACCGCGAAGGGTCTTCCCATCTCTGTCGAGGAGAGGGAGATGGGATCAGGCAGAGGCAGCACTCTCCTCTCCCTGGCGATGCGTGAGTGGCGGCGCGAGGGAGGAGAACGAGGGAAGGGAGTGGGGATCGAGAGAAAGGCCCCTGGCGCTAGGTTAAGGAGGAAGGTGGGCCGGTCTAGCAGGCCTAAGCCCAAGAAGGCATGTGGGAACAGGAGACAGTTGGGCCGGCCTGGTGGGAGATTCTAAGAGGCCAGCAGTGCAGGCTGCCTCTCACTCTCTCTAGTAATCTATTTCCTTTAACAGAAAAAGCAAAGAGAGAAGAGAAAAGAGAAAAGAAGAGGGGGGTTAGGGAAAGAATTGCGCATGAGGGATATTTTTCCCAAACTCACAAAAATATGCTCATTCCGAGAAAAATAGAAAAAACCAGATCGAACAAAAGATTTCAAACTCATTTGAATTTAATTCAAATGGGTTTGAACTGGGATGAGGTTTTAGGAGTGACCAAAAATGTTGAAATTTTTGGTGGAGCTCCAGAAAATGACGAAAGGATATATGGCAAAGTTAGAGGCCAAGAGTTGTGATAACAAAGGCATTGGGATTTTGCAAGTGTGTTATGGTGGATTTCAAATTAAAGAAATATTTAATATAGCTCCCTAATATTGGGAGAATATGTTATAAAGAGAATCACCACGTGAATTCCCTCGGTTTAAATGGACCGAAGATCCATACGATTTATTCAGTTGATTTAAGAAAAGAAATGACATGACGGCATGATGACATGTGATACGTCTCCGTCGTATCTATAATTTTTTATTGTTCCATGCCAATATTATTCAACTTTCATATACTTTTGGCAACCTTTTATATTATTCTTGGGAAGAACATATTGATCCAGTGCCCAGTGCCAGTTCCTGTATGTTGCATGTTTTTGGTTTCGCAGAATATACATATCAAACGGAGTCCAAACGGGATAAAAACGGAGAGAGCTTATTTTTGGAAAATATGGAAAATTTGGAAGGAAAATCAATGCGAACTAGTGCCCAAGGTGGTCACGAGGCAGGGGGCGCGCCCCCTACCCTCGTGAGCCCAACGTAAGGCGGTTGACGCTCTTCTTTTGCCGCAAGAAAGCTAATATTCGGGAAAAAATCGCGGCGAAGGTTTCAGGCCAATCAGAGTTACGGATCTCCATATATATACAAAACGGTGAAACAGAGCCAGAACAGAACGCAGAAACAGAGAGAGACAGAGAGACAGATCCAATCTCGGAGGGGCTCTCGCCCCTCCCATGCCATGGAGGCCAAGGACCAGAGGGGAAACCCTTCTCCCATCTAGGGAGGAGGTCAAGGAAGAAGAAGACGAAGGGGCCCCCTCTCCCCTTCTCTTCCGGTGGCACCGAAACGCTGTCGTGGCCATCATCATCATCACCGCGATCTACACCAACACCTCCGCCATCTTCACCAACATCTCCATCACCTTCCCCCCTCTATCTACAGCGGTCCACTCTCCCGCAACCCGATGTACCCTCTACTTGAACATGGTGCTTTATGCTTCATATTATTATCCAATGATGTGTTGCCATCCTATGATGTCTGAGTAGATTTTTGTTGTCCTATCGGTGGTTGATGAATTGCTATGATTGATTTAATTTGCTTGTGGTTATGTTGATGTCCTTTGGTGCCCATCATATGAGCGCGCGCATGGATCACACCATAGGGTTAGTTGTATGTTGATAGGACTGTGTATTGGAGGGAAAGAGTGACAGAAGCTTCAACCGAGCATAGAAATTGATGCATACGGGATTGAAGGGGGACCAATATATCTTAATGCTATGGTTGGGTTTTACCTTAATGAACATTAGTAGTTGCGGATGCTTGCTAATAGTTCCAATCATAAGTGCATAGAATTCCATGTAAGGGATGACATGCTAGCAGTGGCCTCTCCCACATAATACTTGCTATCGGTCTAGTAAAGTAGTCAATTGCTTAGGGACAATTTCGCAACTCCTACCACCACTTTTCCACACTCGCTATATTTACTTTATTGTTTCTTTATCTAAACAGCCCCTACTTTTTATTTACGTACTCTTTATTATCTTGCAAACCAATCCAACAACACCTACAAAGTACTTCTAGTTTCATACTTGTTCTAGGTAAAGCGAACGTCAAGCACGCGTAGAGTTGTATCGGTGGTCGATAGAACTTGAGGGAATATTTGTTCTACCTTTAGCTCCTCGTTGGGTTCGACACTCTTACTTATCGAAAACTGTTGTGATCCCCTATACTTGTGGGTTATCAACATGATGCAATGCACATGATGCAATGATGAATGCAAAGAACCAAACAAATCACACGACGAAACCCTGGAAGGCATCTGAAGCTCCGGTCTTGGGGCGTCACAACACTCCACCACTACGAGAGGATCTCGTCCCGAGATCTAGGATGCCACCGGAGGGAAAAGGAAGAGGAAGATGAGAGGTAGAACTAAGTTGCTTCCTTGACCAATGAGTGAAACCATGAACCTTGAGATGTTGAACAAATTGGAGAAAAGAATACAACGGAGATGAACAAAGTTGAAAGCACTCCGTTAGAAAAGAGAAACAAGGAAGAACAAATTCGGGCAGCACTCCGGTTGAAAAGAGATGCAAGACTTGATAAGATGAAAAGAACTTGAGCAGAGGGCACAACACTCCGGTTGAATGGATAAGCAATGGAAAGATCATGATCTTTGACAACAAAGAGATGATGATTGAAGAGAACAACAACACAATGCCTCTGGAACAAATAAAAGAGTGGAATGGATTGAACGGAGGGAAACAAGATCTTGAGAGAGCACGCTTACAACAATTAGTAGAACGGAATTGTTGGATTACCAACAACGAAAAGAATAAGCTTGATATGGTCTTATGGAATACATCTCAAATTATGAGGTGACAACCTGCCACTCACGTGAAAAAGAATTGGATTGATATGAACAAGGAGACGAGAAGCTTATTTGTTACCGGAAGGATAAATGAAGAACTTTGGTCATTTATAAGCACCATAAAAAGCAACAATCCTTAGGAGAAGCTTTAGGTGAAATATAACCCAAGATAAATCCAATGAAGAGATTGATGGGTTTAAATATCTCATTCTTGTGAATGAAGAATGATATATTACCACCTCAAAAGATAAGGGAGAACAATTGCACTCCAGATTGCAAGATGAAGAAAGCTTGAGCTCCTCTGAAAAGAATCTAAATGAACACTTCGAGAAGGAATTAAATCCTTGATGAACCATCATGTAGAGCCTCCATGAAGAACTCATGTAACAAAAGAATGATCAATCGAAATGAAAGAGAAGTTGAAAACACAAGGTGAAGACTTGCAATGATTAGATGGATCTCCGTGGTGATATAATTGCGAGAGCTTGGAACACTTGGAAAAGAAAAAAAATAAAGCATCTCGAACCGAGAATGTGATATGATGAACCACTCCAGAAAGCAGGAATTAGATCACTTGGATGAAACAATAATAAGAATTACGTTATGCATATCCTTCACCAATTTAATTGATGACGAGCAAACGGATTTGGCATACTACTTATTCTTGTTGAAAAGGATTAAGATAGATATAGCACAAACTTGAGAAAGGTCTTCAACGAACCACCAATAGGATTGAAACAACGAATAAATTGATATGATAAGAAGGAAGAAAAAATCTTGAACGAACCACCATATGTATTGAAAAAGAAAGAAGAAACGATAAAGAAACACCGGGAAGAATTAGAAAACAAATGAAGATACTTGAGGGGATTTAGATACATGAGAACGAAGAGATCATGAGCTGATAAGAGAATGCTTGAACGATTCACCGGTAAGATTTGGATAACGAGAACTAAAAGCTGGAATGAATAATTCTTCTGAAATGATGGGCTCTGGGGAATCAAACTGAAAAGACTCCTGATTTACTCCGGATGGGTGAAAAGAATTCTCATGCTCGAAAACAATTATGAGAGGATGGCAGCAAGCTAGATCCAAGAATTTAGAAGAGAATGGAGCAAGGTTTAAGAGAAACTCTTCTTCAGTCTTAAAAATCTGAGAAAGACGATGAAAAACACCACCATGAATTATTTAGACATTCCGGAAGAATCAAAAGAGAAGAAGTTCAGCCAACAATGAAAAGAATTTGACAGATCTTGGAAAATACATATGACTGATGACAATTCATACTTACGTCAACTTTGAAAGATTTTGAGAAAAGCTCCAGGAAAATTAGAAGAGTCAGGTAAGATCCTGGGAAAAGACCTATAGGTTAGGGCCCACTCAAAAGAAACACCGTGGAATGATTTAAAAGAGAGAATGCGCCAGTTGAATGAAAGGCTTGAATGAGATAACATCCTCGAAAGAGCTGGAACGAAAGCAGAGTGGAAACACGAATCTCCGAGATATCTTGAGCACTCGAAACAATTGAATAGCGAGAAGTGGATGATTAAGAGGTGCACCGGCATGAGAAAAACATTTGAAACAAGGAAAAGAATGTGATCAAACACCGAAAGCTTGAATTGAAACCACCGGAGAAGAAAGAGAATGAAGAACGATAATTAGGAGCTCCGTTAGAATCTTCATGAGAATCGCCGGATACGAATATTGACAAAAAGGAATGGCGATACTTCACATGAATAAAATGGATACTTGATTCAGAAATCTGAGCCCTTGAAGAAAAACAAGGGAGGGAGGGTGGGAAAAAAAGTCAACTTGGAACGGATGAAACGAACATTGTTGCAAAGAACTGAGAATTGATCTCGCGAATGATGACATGATCGGATCCACTTGAAGAGGAGCACGTCGGTTCAGAAGAAATTGGGATGGCAAACTCGAAGATCAAGAAGGATTAGTATTCACATAGAAATATGAGAACACCATTTCGGGAAGGTATGGAATCAACACTTGACATTGAAGCAACTCGAATACCACAACTCAAAACAAAACAAAGGATTGGCTTGCAGAATAAGCCGGAACAAACACATGATAGAGATTTTGTCCGAAGTTTTCGTGGTGGGGCCTACATGGGCTCGATCGTACAGCACAATCATGTACAAGGCAGTGCACATGACATATGAAGCGTCCCCGAGTCAGCATAGCCAAGGACTCTTTAAGACACAATGAGACTATTGTAAAACCAACCGTGGATAGGCGGACCACTAGACGTCGAACCCCAATTTCATATCATACATCTATCGGAAAGATATCCTACAAGCTACTTGAATTCCCACTTATAAACTCCCGAAACTTTCCGGTTATGCAATCAGGTGTTGGGGATACATGGGAAGCATAATATCTCACCCAAAACTAACAAATCCTACATCCAGTTGTATCCATCCTTCAACACATAACCAAGAAACCTTCAGAAATCGTTTACCTCAACCTTCGAAAAGCATCCGTTATACGAGTTATGGCGATACTCCTGAACTTCCGCCCCAGTACTGGGTGGCGTCGAGGTTATCTCACCAACAACTTCATAAAAGAGATTTTCGATGTCGGCAAAACTCGGGTATTCCAGAATTGCAACGATAAAATTGTGACGACAACACCTCGGAGCTCAACTCCCCGGGACACTGCCACAACTCCTAAATGTCAGGAGGCACCAAGAACAATGTTCTCGTCACAAAACCATCAAAACAATTCCAAGATACCCGCGTGATCCTAAAAAAAATTTGTAGTGAAATTTGAGAAGAGAAGAGTCAAAACTCTACGTCAGGATGCCTCACCAGAGCGACGAAGGGACTGAGGAGTTAAAAGAATCCTACTCTCCGATTATATAATCCTAAATGACTCAAAACATTTTTTCTAGACTCAACAACGCCAGCGATTCGATCAAGCAGGGGGCTCCTAAGGTCGGGGAAGGCTCTGATTACCAACTTGTAACGCCCACGATGTGGCTATATATCCCACATGTCGAAGCACGACTTAGAGGCATAACCGCATTGTAAGCAATGTCGCAAGTGAGGTAATCTTCACACAACCCATGCATTACATAAGGGAAAGAGATACATAGTTGGCTTACAATCGCCACTTCACACAATTACAGGAATAAAGCATTACATTAACTAGATACAATCAAGGTCCGACTACGGAACCAAAATAAAAAAAGACCACCCCAAATGCTACACAGATCCCCAATCGTCCCAACTGGGATCCACTACTGATCAACGGGAAATGAAGCAATAAAACAAACACGATCTTCATCGAGCTCCTCCTTGAGCTCGGTTGCGTCACCTGCACGGTATCATCGGCACCTGCAAGCTGGTTTTTGGAAGTAACTATGACTCACGGGGACTCAGCAATCTCACACCCTCATGATCAAGAGTATTTAAGCTTATAGGAAGGGTAAAAGGTATGAGGTGTAGCTGCAGCAAGCGACTAGCATATATGGTGGCTAACATACGCAAATGAGAGCGAGAAGAGAAGGCAAAGACGCGGTCGAGAAACTATGATCAAGAAGTGATCCTAGAACAACCTACGTCAAGCATAACTCCAACACCGTGTTCACTTCCCGGACTCCGCCGAGAAGAGACCATCACGGCTACACACGCTGTTGATGCATTTTAATTAAGTTAAGTTCAGGTTATCTACAACCGGACATTAACAAATTCCCATCTGCCCATAACCGCGGGCACGGCTTTTGAAAGTTCAAATCCCTGCAGGGGTGTCCCAACTTAGCCCATCACAAGCTCTCACGGTCAACGAAGGATATTCCTTCTCCCAGGAAGACCCGATCAGGCTCAGAATCCCGGTTACAAGACATTTCGACAATGGTAAAACAAGACCAGCAAAGCCACCCGGATGTGCCGACAAATCCCGATAGGAGCTGCACATATCTCGTTCTCAGGGCACACCGGATAGGCCAAGCTACGAGTAAAACCAGCCCTCGAGTTGCCCCGAGGTGGCCCCGCAGGCTGCGCATTTCGGACCAACACTAAGAGGAGCACTGGCCCGGGGGGGTTAAAATAAAGATGACCCTTGGGTTGGCCGACCCAAGGGAAAAAGAGGCTAGGTGGCGAATGGTAAAACCAATGTTGGGCCATGCTGGAGGAGTTTTATTCAAGGCGAACTGTCAAGGGGTTCCCATTATAACCCAACCGTGTAAGGAACGCAAAATCCGGGAACATAACACCGATATGACGGAAACTAGGGCGGCAAGAGTGGAACAAAACACTAGGCATAAGGCTGAGCCTTCCACCCTTTACCAAGTATATAGGTGCATTAAGATAAACAAGATAATATTGTGATATCCCAACAATGAACATGTTCCAACAAGGAACAAACTCCAATCTTCACCTGCAACTAACAACACTATAAGAGGGGCTGAGCAAAGCGGTAACATAGCCAAACAACGGTTTGGTAGGACAAGGTGGGTTAGAGGTTTGACATGGCAATATGGGAGGCATGATAAGCAAATGGTAGGTATCGTAGCATAGGCATAGCAAAAGAGCGAGCATCTAGCAAGCAAAGATAGAAGTGATTTCGAGGGTATGGTCATCTTGCCTGAGATCCTGCAAGGAAGAAGAACGAGTCCATGAAGAAGACAAACAGACATAGTCAAACGAATCCTCACAACGCGACGTTGTCGGAACTAACCCGAAGAAGCAACACCGGAAAGAAGCAAACAACATAGTAAAAAATCATCACATAGGCATGGCATGATGCACAACCAAGTATGATGCATGTCCGGTTTAAATATGCATGGCATGGCAAAGGGCACAAACAAAACTACAAGTTAAGTGGAGCTCAATATGCAACGAGTTGCATATTGACGGAACACCTCATCAATTATTTAGTTCTCTCTCGTTTAGGTACCCAACAATATTAAATGTTTTTAAACATGGCAAGAGGTGAGGCATAACAAAACTACACCATCTAAACAATTTAAATGGGGCCGGATATACCAAATAACAAATCCGGTAAATCCCCATATGCCTTAGTAATTTATTACAACAACGATTTAAACATTTTAATTGTTGTTATCATGATGCTGATGACATGAACAAGTTTTATGCAATATTTATTAAAAGTTGACAAGAGCATTATGAAGCACTTGTCACCGTGGTGGAAAGAAAAGGGGTGCCACGGCAACGAATCCGGAAATGATGCCATGGCAACATATCGGTTTCGGTAACCCAATTGAGATCCCGGTGCAAAAGAAAGTTCGACGAGAGCGTGACATGCGATAAAAGGTGGGGTGCTCCCGGTTACTGGGTTCCCACATGACGGTGGCAAGGTAAAATAGGGCAACGTGCACCGACAAATCGAGCACGGTGCTGTCACGAGCATCTCATACATCGCAAGCATTCGTCCAAGGACGTCGTCTCGGGGTTATACCTTTGGAGCGTGCATCCGAGGTGGTTTGGGACGCACGGTGTAGTCGTTCACGGTCGTCGTGGGAAAATAGTCGTACTCGACGATGGTAGTGGGAGTAGATGTTCACGGCGACGGCAGTTGTACATGGCAATCATGGACGAACTTGGAGGGTCATCGACAGTCATTCACGGGTCTTGAGCGATGGTAGTGGTACACGTTTCGAAGGTGAACTTGACGAATTTGAATCCCTTCGGGGTTGTCGTGGTACTTGGGGTCTTCGGACCCGCCGGTCTCGTTCTTGCGATGTTAGTTGAACTTGACATATCCGAGGGATCTGGGTGTCGCTGTACTTGGCATTCTTGGCAATTTCGAAGACGGCGGTAGATGTACGTGGTGTCAGTATGGTCTTCGGGTACTTGACGACTCCGGACGGGGCAACAAAACATAGTCGACCTTGACATTTCAGTGTTGTAGTGGAACGAACGTCCGTGTAGCCTTGTGGGTGTAGGTACTTGGTGGTATCCGTGCGTAGAGGTACTTGGCAGTTTCATGTAGACGAACTTGAGGTACTCCGGGGCAGAGGTCACAACGTCGCAACGATGGTCTCGACACATCCAGATCGAAACAAGGCCAAGTGGCCTCGGGCATCGCAGATTGAGGCAGCGGCGGGCGTTCCTCTCCTGCTCAAAGCAGAGGCGAGGCCAACGGCATAGGGCTTTGGGGGCGCATGGAAGCTGAAGGGCAGAGCTGGTTCGGGCGCAGGAGGAGGCTAGCGAAGCAGGCTTGGCGGTGCAGCAGGCGAGCTGGGGACTCCTGGAACGGACGCAGGACGGACCAATCTCAGCCAAACCGGGTCGAAAACGAGGCATAGCAGCGTCGGGGTGCTGCGGATGAGGACCGGCGTCGAAGCTGCGCTCCTGCTGTTCACCGACGGCGAGCTCTTGTTGGCTGCTGGTGCTCCGGCGGCATCGAAGATCGAGGCAAGCTCAAGGATGAGGAGAAGGAGACCTCCAGGGACAGGCGTTCATGGCGGTTGTCGGCGTCAAAACCGGCGGATCTTGGGTAGGGGGTCCCGAACTGTGCGTCTAGGCTGGATGGTAACAGGAGGCAGGGGACACGATGTTTTACCCAGGTTCGGGCCCTCTTGATGGAGGTAAAACCCTACGTATTGCTTGATTGATATTGATGATTGTTGGAAATATGCCCTAGAGGCAATAATAAAAGTATTATTATTATATTTCCTTGTTCATGATAATTGTCTTTTATTCATGCTATAACTGTATTATCCGGAAATCGTAATACACGTGTGAATACATAGACCACAATATGTCCCTAGTGAGCCTCTAGTTGACTAGCTCGTTGTGATCAACAGATAGTCATGGTTTCCTGGCTATGGACATTGGATCTCGTTGATAACGGGATCACATCATTAGGAGAATGATGTGATGGACAAGACCCAATCCTAAGACTAGCACAAAAGATCGTGTAGTTCATTTGCTAGAGCTTTGCCAATGTCAAGTATCTCTTCCTTCGACCATGAGAGCGTGTAACTCCTGGATACCGTAGGAGTGCTTTGGGTGTATCAAACGTCACAACGTAACTGGGTGACTATAAAGGTGCACTACAGGTATCTCCGAAAGTATCTATTGTTTTATGCGGATCGAGACTGGGATTTGTCATTCCGTGTAAACGGAGAGGTATCTCTGGGCCCACTCGGTAGGACATCATCATATGCGCAATGTGACCAAGGAGTTGATCACGGGATGATGTGTTACGGAACGAGTAAAGTGACTTGCCGGTAATGAGATTGAACAAGGTATTGGATACCGACGATCGAATCTCGGGCAAGTAACATACCGATAGACAAAGGGAATTGAATACGGGATTGATTAAGTCCTTGACATCGTGGTTCATCCGATGAGATCATCGTGGAACATGTGGGAGCCATCATGGGTATCCAGATCCCGCTGTTGGTTATTGACCGGAGAACGTCTCGGTCATGTCTACATGTCTCCCGAACCCGTAGGGTCTACACACTTAAGGTTCGATGACGCTAGGGTTATAAAGGAAGTTTGTATGTGGTTACCGAATGTTGTTCGGAGTCCCGGATGAGATCCCGGATGTCACGAGGAGTTCCAGAATGGTCCGGAGGTAAAGATTTATATATGGGAAGTCCTATTTTGGCCACCGGAAAATGTTCGGGATTTTTCGGTATTGTACCGGGAAGGTTCTAGAAGGTTCCGGAGTGGGGCCCACCTGCATGGGGGGACCCACATGGACGTGGGTAGTGGGGGCAAGGCCCCACACCCCTGGTCAAGGCGCACCAAGATCCCCCCTTAGAAGGAATAAGATCATATCCCGAAGGGATAAGATCAAGATCCCTAAAAAGGGGGGATAACAATCGGTGGGGAAGGAAATAATGAAATTTCTTTCCTCCCACCTTGGCCAACGCCCCAATGGACTTGGAGGGCAAGAAACCAGCCCCTCCACCCCTATATATAGTGGGGGGAGCATGGGAGCTATACACGAAGTTCTGGCACAGCCCTACCTCTCTCCCTACTCCTCCTCTCCCATGGTGCTTGGCGAAGCCCTGCTGGGTTGCCACGCTCCTCCACCACCACCACGCCGTTGTGCTGCTGTTGGATGGAGTCTTCCTCAACCTCTCCCTCTCTCCTTGCTGGATCAAGGCGTGGGAGACGTCACCGGGTTGTACGTGTGTTGAACGCGGAGGTGCCGTCCGTTCGGCACTAGGATCATCGGTGATTTGAATCACGACGAGTACGACTCCATCAACCCCGTTCACTTGAACGCTTCCGCTTAGCGATCTACAAGGGTATGTAGATGCACTCTCTTTCTACTCGTTGCTGGTCTCTCCATAGATAGATCTTGGTGACACGTAGGAAAATTTTGAATTTCTGCTACGTTCCCCAACAATGATATGGGTAGTACAAGAGTAGATCTACCACGAGATCGGAGAGGCTAAACCCTAGAAGCTAGCCTATGGTATGATTGTATGTTATGGTTGTTGTCCTACGGACTAAAACCCTTCGGTTTACATAGACACCGGAGAGGGTTATGGTTACAGAAGGTCGGTTACAAAGGAGGAGATATCCATATCCGTATTGCCTAGCTTGCCTTCCATGCCAAGTAGAGTCCCATCCGGACACGAGACGAAGTCTTCAATCTTGTATCTTCATAGTCTAACAGTCCGGTCAATGGAGATAGTCCGGCTGTCCGGAGACCCCCTAATCCAGGACTCCCTCAGTAGCCCCTGAACCAGGCTTCAATGACGATGAGTCCGGCGCGCAGTATTGTCTTCGGCATTGCAAGGCGGGTTCCTTCTCCGAATACATCACAGAAGAATTTGAATACGAGGATAGTGTCCGACCCTACAAAATAAGTTTCACATTCCACCATAGAGAGAATAATATTTTCGTAGATCTAATTTGCTGGCTTGTTTTGGTAGCATGACGTTACGTCATGGCCCGGTGGTTATTCGAACCGTTTCTTTTAACCAGCCTCGCACATAACGCGAGGCAATTTTTCGACACGTCTTGTCAAAGCAGAGATCGTGTCCCCTTATTACGGGATTCTCATCAATACAGGCGTGGGTAACCCAACCGCGCCATCAATTGCGGCACTTGGGGGATAAGCGAGTTTTACCAGGCAAGTGGGGACGCTTAGTTTCGTCCGCCCATATAAAGGGATAAGGATTCACCTTTCTATCCACGCCTTCTTCCTCCCTTACCCATCCGTTTTCGCACACTCGAGCTCTAGCGCCCAAGTCCGCACTTCCACCTCGACCTTCTCCAATCATGTCCGGAGCGGGAGGCAGGTGGATGGTCTCCTCCGTCACGGAGGGAGACAATAAGAAACTGAGGAGAGCCGGATACCTGCCCGACGACATCACGCACCGGCTCCTAGATGAGGGGAAGCTCATCCCCACCCCCAGGCCCCATGAGAGGGTAGTATTCCTCACCCATATCCTCCGCGGACTGGGATTCCCTCTCCATCCCTTCGTCCGGGGGCTCATGTTTTATTACGGCCTGGATTTCCATGATTTGGCCCCGAACTTCATCCTCAACATCTCGGCGTTTATCGTCGTGTGCGAGGCCTTCCTCCGCCTCAAGCCCCACTAGGGCTTATGGCTGAAGACCTTCAATGTCAAGCCGAAGGTGGTGGGCGGCTGCCAGGCGGAGTGCGGAGGCGCCATGGTGGGCAAGATGCCCAACGTAACATGGCTCGAGGGCTCCTTTGTGGAAACCATAAAGGGGTGGCAATCAGGGTGGTTCTATATCACCGAGCCGCGTGACCCTGCATGGGCAGCGGCCCCCGAGTTCCGATCTGGCATCCCCACGCGGCTCACCTCCTGGAAAGAGAAGGGTCTGTCCTGGGGTAGTTCGAAAGAGCTGACCGGACTCCAAACATGTATTCAAAACATGGTGGACAAGAAGCTCAAGCTTGTTAACATAGTCCAAGTTATGCTCATCCGACGGATACTCCCGTGCCAACAATAGGAGTTCAACTTGTGGGAGTTCAATCTGGCGCAGCACCGAACTCTGAACAGGCTCTTCGACACGACTCATGAAGACGCCTGAGGGTGCTTATTTACCTTTCACAGGATACTTATTTTTTTATATAGATTGACTCTATGCGGGATCTAAACTCCCGTACCTTTGACAGGACTGGCAGAAGATGGCCAGATAGATCGACTGTCTGGCTCCTTTGCCCGAAGGCCCTGCAGACGCTCTTCTGGCGAAGATGTTGACTCCGGCCCCTTATACGGTGCCGGAGAAGACCAAGAAGGCCAAGGGAACCCGAAAGAGTTCCCGACGCCAAGCGTCGTCGGACTCACCGTCCGATGACTCTACGGCTCACTCTTCCCCCGAAGACGAGGAAGAAGAAGAAGAAGAAGATGCTCCCCCACCGACTAGGGGAGACAAGAAAAGGAAGGCCGCCCCAACTGGGGAGGCCGGAGGGTCCAAGAAGGGAAGGACTCTCCTTCCGGACAGTTCCACCGCCTCCGATGAAGGCGAAGACGAGTGGTTGCCCAGGGTCAAGCCCCCGGGGAGATCGTAAGTATTCGGATACCAGAGTAACTCATAGGATTCCTTTGTCGCACTGCTTTCCCTAATGCCGAACGCAATTATGCAGGCCGCCACGAGCCAGTATCGATGTATCATTGGACAGCTCCTTAGGCTTGTCGGACATGGATAGCGATCCAGTCCCGACCGCCACCTCCCCCAATCCTGCCGACGACGCCGAGGTGTTGTCTCAAGAGGCACCGGATCAAGGGGAGACAGTCCCGGAGGCGCCTCAAGGCGACCTTCCGGACTCCGGGAGCCAAGGGGACGGGGTCCCTGAGAGCTCCGAGTTGGGCCCTCAACCGAACACCGCGCCGGAACCTCCAGCTGTTCCAGGCTCGGGCAGGCGGCCTCCTTCTAAGAGGGACAAGACGCCTGTGACGGTGACCTCTATCCATCCAGAGGCGCCGGACAATCTGCTGGAAGCGCTTCACAGCGCTTCCATCGACGAGGAGCACCGCACTATCATGAGTGCGGTGATCCAGAAGGTTCAGTCCGCCAAGAGCGGATTGACTGAAGCATGTGCCAGCCTTCTAACAGGCTTCGAGGTAAGTGTTTTAAAATGTAGTAGAAATATTACCGCATAGACAGTAGCCCTAATGCTTTGTTCGGTGTTCACAAAGAAAAGCCGAACAGAGGATCAAATAATATCGCAGGCGTCTAATATAAGTATGTCAATATGCATATGCAGGCTTCGCTGTTGGCGTCCGCCGCACTAACTGCGGAGGTCGCCGTACTGAAGCAGGACCTCGAGGGGTCCAGGAAAGAGCTCGGCCATGCCAAGAGGCAACTCAAGGAGAACAAGGGTAAGAATACCCTGTCTTATGTATATATATAAAAGAGGACGCGACTGCAAAATGACAGGATCATCGTATGTTTGCCAGGGGCCACGACCGAGGTGGTGACCCTGAAGCAAGCGCTAACCAAGGCTGAACATACAGTGGCCAAGGAGCGCACCGAGCGAGAGAAGCACGAGGCTCGGGTGGGTGAGGTGCGGCAAGAGCTCCAGGCTCTTGTGGCGAAGCACGAGGCATTGGAGCTTGACTCCAAGACGCGGGAGTCTGAGCTTGTCGCGGCCCTCGAGAGTGTAAAAAGTGCCGAGGCCGAAGCCCAAAAGGCCCTCCAAGAGATCGACGCGATGAAGAAGATAGCGGCGGGTAAGGCTTTCTATATGCAAAGAAAGCATATAAAGTAAATTACCGATTACTTACCCGGATCCGAAGCTCTTCAGGAGCATTCACAGATTTGCCCCGCAGTGTGTCCGATGCCGCACAATTTTACCAGGCCGAAGATGGAAGCTCGACGGAGAAGCTGTTCTGGTCTCAGTATGCTGGGGCCGAACATCCGGTGCCAATGAGCGACCAGCTGAAGCAGATGGTCGAGCTACATAAGGCAGCCGATCAGGCCATGAAGAGCTTTATAGTCCGGCTGTAGCCTGGCGACACCCTTCCAAACAGCTTCTTCGGCCTGGTGAGGCGGCTTGTGGATGCCTGTCGTAATGTCATGCATTGTTTATTAAAAAATTGCGCTAAAGCAGAGTGATACAGATAGTGCGATAAGCAAAGAGTAGGACTATGTCCCTTCCAAGGGCGAGCTAAGGAATGATGTTAAATTGAATATTTCACTCGTTACTGTAATCAACCTGGGAATTCCATGGTATAACGTAGTTGTCTGCCTCCTTGGTTGCTGCATCATGTGTTCGGTAATAGTGCTGTTGGACAGTGTTTCCAGGGATTAAGGTCCTGAAAGAAAAAGAAAAATAACCGAACAGGAAGCCCCTAGTGCGGTTTAGGCCGTGTCTTGGGGCGTGCCGCAGTTGTGCCCCCCTCCCCACCTATGCCCATGGTATTTTTAATGCGTAATTATGTACGCGTGGCATGAGTTTCGCCGCTGGGCTGGGATTGGGGTGGCCGTCGTATTGCTACGCGAGCTCAGATCGCGCCAGGCGGTCTATTTGTCGATTGCCCCGAGCGCGCTTGAAGGTGTCCGGGCTGTGAAGCGCCGAACTGGTTGATTGCCTTGAGAGGCTGCTTTGCGTTTCTGCTATGAGGGCTGCGATGTGCTCCTCTGTTCGGAGAGAGCGCTCTGTGTTTCTATTGACTGTAATAACTCCGCGAGGTCCTGGCATCTTGAGCTTGAGGTATGCATAATGCGGTACCGCATTGAATCTAGCAAATGTGGTTCGCCCGAGCAGCACGTGATAACCACTGCGGAACGGGACTATATCGAAGATTAACTCTTTGCTTCGGAAGTTATCCGGGGATCCGAAGACCACTTCCAATGTAATTGAGCCTGTGCAATGGGCCTCTACACCTGGAATGACGCCCTTAAAGGTCGTTTTTGTGGGTTTCATCCTTGAGGGGTCTATACCCATTTTGCACACTGTGTCCTGATAAAGCAAGTTCAGGCTGCTGCCGCCGTCCATAAGGACTCGAGTGAGGTGAAATCCGTCGATGATTGGGTCTAGGACCAGTGCGGCGAATCCGCCATGACGGATACTAGTGGGGTGGTCCCTGCGATCGAAGGTGATCGGAAAGGAGGACCAAGGGTTGAACTTTGGGGCGACTGGCTCCAACGCATATACGTCCCTGAGTGCACGCTTCCGCTCCCTCTTGGGGATGTGGGTTGCGTATATCATATTCACCGTCCGCACTTGCGGGGGAAACCTCTTCTATCCTCCAGTGTGCGGCTGCCGGGGCTCCTCCTCATCATCGCTATGCAGCCCCTTGTCCTTGTTTTCGGCAATTAACTTGCCAGCCTACTTGAACACCCAACAATCCCTGTTGGTGTGATTGGCTGGCTTGTCTGGGGTGTCGTGTATTTGACACGAGCGATCGAGTATACGGTCCAAGCTGGATGGACCCGGCGTACTTTGTTTGAATGCCTTTTTCCGCTGACCGGGTTTAGAGCCTTTGAATCCGGCATTGACTGCCGTATCCTCAGTATTTTCGCTGTTAATGCGGCGCTTATGCTTGTTGCGATGTGACATGCTATTGCCGTCCTTGGTATCTGAGGTACCATGGTTCTTTGATAAGTTATTACTGCGAGCCAGCCAGCTGTATTCTCCCACACAAAAGCGGGTCATGAGCGTCGTGAGAGCTGCCATAGATTTCGGCTTTTCCTGACCAAGGTGCCGGGCTAGCAACTCATCTCGGATGTTGTGCTTGAAAGCCGCTAAGGCCTCCGCATCTGGATAGTCGACGATTTGATTTTTCTTTGTAAGGAACCGAGTCCAGAATTGCCTTGCCGACTCTTCTGGCTGCTGAATTATGTGGCTCAAATCATCGGTGTCTAGTGGTCGCACATAAGTGCCCTGAAAGTTGTCGAGGAATGCGGCTTCCAGATCTTCCCAACAGCTAATGGAGTCCGCTGGCAAGCTGTTAAGCCAATGTCGCGCTGGTCCTTTGAGCTTTAGTGGGAGGTATTTGATGGCATGTAAGTCATCGCCGTGGGCCATGTGGATGTGGAGGAGAAAGTCCTCAATCCATACTGCGGGGTCTGTTGTGCCCTCGTATGATTCAATATTTACAGGTTTGAAACCTTCTGGGAATTGATGTTCCATTACTTCGTCTGTGAAGCATAAGGGGTGTGCGGCGCCTCTGTATTGGGCTATATTGCGACGCAGCTCGAATGGGTCTTGCCCGATGTGTTCGGCCCGACCGGATTTTCTTTTACTGTATCTGGTGTGACGTTTGTCGTCTCGCAGAGTGGTGCGCCCTCGTGATCCGTAGATCGATCTTGAAAGCTTTGCCTTGTCCTTCAATATGTCTCGCAGGTCTGGCATATCTCCCCATGCCTTTTTATTTGAATAGCATTGGGGTGGAGGCTGACCTTTTGGCTGGAATGCCTCTCTATCGCGGCCACGAGGTGGCCGATCAGCCGTATCATACGCTTCTTCCTCCGGTCGGGGTAGTAACTTGCGCCTTGGGTAACTCTTGGAGGGGCACTTGAGTTTATATTCCTCGGCCGCGAGGACTTCAGTCCATTTGTCAGCTAGCAGATCTTGATCAGCTTGAAGCTGCTGCTGCTTTTTCGTCAGGCTATTTGCCGTGGCCATAAGCCGGCGCTTGAAGCGCTCTTGTTCGACGGGATCCTTTGGTACGGCGAATTCATCGTCGCCGAGGCTTGCCTCGTCTTCGGAGGGGGGGCATGTGATTGTCATCCTCCTCCTCTCTGTCTGCCGCTCTCTCAGGAGAGCTGGCTCATCCATCCTCCTGCTCTAAATCTTGCTGGAGGGGTTTGTTGTTTTCTTCGGCACTATCCGGAGTGTTATTATCTCCTGTGCCGGTATCATCACTTTTGCTTTGGCGGGACTTAGAGCGGCGCCGCTGACATCGGCGTTTGGGTTGCTTCTTGGAGGGGTCATCCTCCGCTATCCCGTCGCCATTGCCTTATTTGGGTGTATCCACCATGTATATGTCATATGACGAGGTGGCTTCCCAGTGCCCTATAGGTGCTGGTTCATGTTCATCTCCTACATCGTCGTCCATACCGTCGATGTATTCGGAGTCGAAGTCGAGCATGTTGGTTAAATCATCGACAGTGGCTACAAAGTGGGTGGTGGGTGGGCGTCAAATTTCTTTGTCGTCTGCATCCCAATCCTGTTGGCCATAATCCGGCCAGGGCTCTCCTGACAAAGAGAGAGACCTTAGTGAATTCAGAATGTCGCCGAAGGGCGAGTGCTAAAAGATATCTGCGGCGATGAATTCCATGATCGACACCCAATCGGATTCGATTGGCAGGGGCGCGGATGGTTCGGAGTCCAGAAAAGAGTCCGACACCTTGGAGTCATGGGCTGCGCAGAGGGTTAGGCTGGTGTTCGCCTCGATCAATGTTGAGACTACAGCCCCTGAGGCAGTGTCTGACCACCCATCCTCGACTGGCGCAGTTGGCTCCGAGCTAAGGGTCGAAGCTGATGCAGGCGCAGCCTCTGGGGTACTGTTCGGCGGCAGAGCTAGGTCATACCCATTGCGACAGTGCGGCACACCCGGCTGTGGCTCGAATCTGTCGAAGATCAAGTCTCCGGGGATGTCCGCCGTGTAGTTCGAACTTCCAAATCTGACCTGATGGCCAGGGGCATAGCTTTCAATCTGCTCCAGATGGCCAAGCGAATTAGCCCGAGTGCAAGGCCGCCGAGTACGAAGATCTGTCCGGGGAGAAATGTCTCACCCTGGACCGCATCCCTATCGATGATAGTAGGAGCCATCAAGCCTAATGGCAACGACACAGAGGAACTCTCAATGAGAGCACCAAGGTCGGTGTCAAAACCAGCGGATCTCGGGTAGGGGGTCCCGAACTGTGCGTCTAGGCCAGATGGTAACAGGAGCCAGGGGACACGATGTTTTACCCAGGTTCGGGCCCTCGTGATGGAGGTAAAACCCTACGTCCTGCTTGATTGATATTGATGATATGGGTAGTACAAGAGTAGATCTACCACGAGATCAGAGAGGCTAAACCCTAGAAGCTAGCCTATGGTATGATTGTATGTTATGGTTGTTGTCCTACAGACTAAAACCCTTC
The DNA here is from genome assembly GCF_018294505.1 of Triticum aestivum. Taxonomy (NCBI): domain Eukaryota; kingdom Viridiplantae; phylum Streptophyta; class Magnoliopsida; order Poales; family Poaceae; genus Triticum; species Triticum aestivum. The sequence goes on from NC_057809.1 coordinate 82,146,509, forward strand.
GGTTTATATAGACACCGAAGAGGGTTAGGGTTACACAAGGTCGGTTACAAAGGAGGAGATATCCATATCCGTATTGCCTAGCTTGCCTTCCACGCCAAGTAGAGTCCCATCCGGACACGAGATGAAGTCTTCAATCTTGTATCTTCATAGTCTAACAGTCCGGTCAATGGAGATAGTCCGGATGTCCGGAGACCCCCTAATCCAGGACTCCCTCAGCGGTGGTGGCCTCCTGCTGGTCCGGCGGCTGGGCTGCAGGCGCAGGTGCTCAAGGAGCTCCTCTCCTCGAGCGCTTCGGCGACGGGGACGAGGTGCAGGGAGAGGCGGATTCGCGGCCCAGCACTACAGAGGGAGGCGCGCCATGGGGTCGGGAGCAGTGGTGGCGAGAGCGAGGCGGGGGTTTCGAGCGGGTCTGGGGTCTGTCGAGGAGAGGGAGATGGGATCGGGCAGAGGCAGCACTCTCCTCTCCCCGGCGATGCGTGAGTGGCGGCGCGAGGGAGGAGAACGAGGGAAGGGAGTGGGGATCGAGAGAAAGGCCCCTGGCGCTAGGTTAAGGAGGAAGGTGGGCCGGTCTAGCAGGCCTAAGCCCAAGAAGGCCTGTGGGAACAGGAGACAGTTGGGCCGGCCTGGTGGGAGATTCCAAGAGGCCAGCAGTGCAGGCTCCCTCTCACTCTCTCTAATAATCTATTTCCTTTAACAGAAAAAGCAAAGAGAGAAGAGAAAAGAAGAGGGGGGTTAGGGAAAGAATTGCGCATGAGGGATATTTTTCCCGAACTCACAAAAATATGCTCGTTCCGAGAAAAATAGAAAAACCAGATCGAACAAAAGATTGCAAACTCATTTGAATTTAATTCAAATGGGTTTGAACTGGGACGAGGTTTTAGGAGTGACCAAAAAATTTGAAATTTTTGGTGGAGCTCCGGAAAATGACGAAAGGATATATGGCAAAGTTAGAGGCCAAGAGTTGTGATAACAAAGGCATTGGGATTTTTCAAGTGTTTTATGGTGGATTTCAAATTAAAGAAATATTTAATATAGCTCCCTAATATTGGGAGGATATGTTATAAAGAGAATCACCACGTGAATTCCCTCAGTTTAAATGGACCGAAGATCCATACGATTTATTCAGTTGATTTAAGAAAAGAAATGACATGATGGCATGATGACATGATGCAATGCACATGATGCAATGATGAATGCAAAGATCCAAACAAATCACACGACGAAACCCTGGAAGGCATCTGAAGCTCCGGTCTTGGGGCATCACACAAATCCGCCTTGGTTCTATAGTAATCTCTCAGCGTTTGAGTTGACTAATCCGATGGTACTTGAAGAAGAGTGAAACGACGAGATTTCCTTATAGGAGGAGTATACCTGGCCATTCCTCGGGCCGGGCCGGGCCAACCAAAGCCCGATGCAAAAAACCCAGGCCCAAGCCCGGCCCTGCCCGGCCGTCGGGCCTAAAAATCGGGCCCGAGCCCAGCCCATCATACTAAAATCCCATCGGGCCTCGGGCCACGGGCCGGGCCTCTTCCTTAAATGGCGAAATCGACGAGCCCGGGCCCGGCCCAGCCCGGGCTTCAGGCTCAAAACCTAGGCCCGAACCCGGCCCATGGACAAGGTCGGGCCGGGTCGGGTCGGGACGACCGGGCCGGGCTGCCCATGGCCAGGACTAAGGAGAAGAAAGGGATTCCTGTTGCTTTTGGGTGGGTCCAATCAAGGTACGAAAAAACTCTTTTCCCATGGCTCACTAATACGATCCTATCTTACCATTCTTCTATCCTTCTTCATCACGGGACAGAAGCATAACGCTGATCTATGGACGAAGGAAGGTATCAGAAAATTCATTATGATCTAGACCTAAACCAGGTTGATATTGAACAGAGGAGGAGTTCTTGTTACTACTTCTCGCTGGCACCAAAATAAGTTTCGCTTGATTCAGACCTTTTGTGGTGGTCTGCCGAGGACAGCACCTAAAAACAAGCCTTGTGCCATGGAATATTCCCTTTTATGATTGGAGAACCTGGCTTTGATGAAATTCCTGAGGAATGTATTTCCCCTACTAGGCTCGTTGCTTCGCTTATTAAAGATCAGAGAAGCGAATGCCTCTCATAATTGATTGAAAAGTGCTCGCCTCTAGTTCCGGCATATGCCTGCCATGTACCATCCATGGAGGAAGTAGTGGGTTATTGGAAGTATAGGATTATTTCTCAAGTGTCACCAAGGATACACCCCACTTACTAAATAGGCATGTGGATGCGGCATCTGGCTCTATGCGATGAAAGCAATTGGAAATGAGATTCTGGGTTTGATTACTGGTACAAACAAGTTCAAAGCTAGCGAGAGCATAAACAACGGTAGATTTCATTCAACTGGTAGGTCAAGCCCTTACCCATAACACTTATTCAAAATGGGCTATCCGAAAGAGGAGATCAATAATTCCACTATCAATATGGGTTGGCTGCTATATCTAGAAAGAGAATATGAAAGGTTTTGGATTATTAGCAAAGGTACTTATCTTATTACTCAGCGAGGCACTTGTAAACCTATTTATTTACAAGTTCCACATGGGTCTGGTCAGGAAGACTCGGAATCATTCTCACGACCACCCCACACGGGAGCGGCTTCTCCGCCAATCAATCATCACTTGCATACAAAAAAGCCCATTTTCCAATGGAAACCTGGGGAAATACTGTTGCTCAATTCATTCGATTTCGAAATAGTGTATAAAGTGATTCTTGCAATTTCACTACAGGCAGCGTAGCAATTCTCGCGGGAATCTCGGTCTTGTTTGGGCCGATTCCTTAACGAGAGCCTAGTCGAAAGTGCCCATAAAAAGAGTAAATCGTTTTCAGTATGGGTACGCTGGCCCCTACGAGGGGCGGTAAGCAAGGTAGAGACCAGGGAGTAGGACCGCGAAGGGTCTTCCCATCTCTTCTTGTTATTGTCTTTGTCCGAGATGCCCGGTTCACCAAATGATAATTCAAATCGAGATTGTGTGAAGTAAAGATCTTTTTCTTGAAAGCGGATTTCTCCCTTCAAAATATCATCCATCTAATTTGTTAAAGTATGGAATTCTCACCCAGAGCTGCGGAACTCACGACTCTATTAGAAAGTAGAATGACCAACTTTTACATGAATTTTCAAGTGGATGAGATCGGTCGAGTGGTCTCAGTTGGAGATGGGATTGCACGTGTTTATGGATTGAATGAGATTCAAGCAGGAGAAATGGTGGAATTTGCCAGCGGTGTGAAAGGAATCGCCTTAAATCTTGGGAATGAGAATGTAGGTATTGTTGTCTTTGGTAGTGATACCGCTATTAAAGAAGGAGATCTTGTCAAGCGCACTGGATCTATTGTGGATGTTCCTGTGGGAAAGGCCATGTTAGGCCATGTGGTCGACGCCTTGGGAGTACCTATTGATGGAAAAGGGGCTCTAAGCGATCACGAACGAAGACGTGTCAAAGTGAAAGCCCCAGGGATTATTGAACGAACCCATGCAAACAGGCTTAAAAGCAGTGGATAGCCTGGTTCCTATAGGCCGTGGTCAACGAGAACTTATAATCGGGGACAGACAAACTGGAAAAACTGCAATAGCTATCGATACTATATTAAACCAAAAGCAAATGAACTCAAGGGGCACAAATGAGAGTGAGACATTGTATTGTGTCTATGTTGCGATTGGACAAAAACGCTCGACTGTGGCACAATTAGTTCAAATTCTTTCAGAAGCGAATGCTTTGGAATATTCCATTCTTGTAGCAGCCACCGCTTCGAATCCTGCTCCTCTGAAATTTCTGGCCCCATATTCAGGGTGTGCCATGGGGAATATTTTCGTGATAATGGAATGCACGCATTAATTATATATGATGATCTAAGTAAATAGGCGGTGGCATATCGACAAATGTCATTATTGTTACGCCGACCACCAGGCCGTGAGGCTTTCCCAGGGGATGTTTTCTATTTACATTCCCGTCTCTTAGAATGAGCCGCTAAACGATCGGACCAGACAGGTGCAGGTAGCTCGACTACGTTGCCCGTGATTGAAACACAAGCTGGAGATGTATCGGCCTATATCCCCACCAATGTGATCTCCATTACAGATGGACAAATCTGTTTGGAAACAGAGATCTTTTATCGCGGAATTAGGCCAGCTATTAACATTGGCTTATCCGTCAGTTGCGTTGGGTCTGCCGCTCAGTTGAAAGCTATGAAACAAGTCTGCGGTAGTTCAAAACTGGAATTGGCACAATATCGCGAAGTGGACGCCTTCGCTCAATTTGGGTCAGACCTTGATGCTGCGACTCAGGCATTACTCAATAGAGGTGCAAGTCTTATAGAAGTGCCCAAACAACCACAATATGAACCACTTCCAATTGAAAAACAAATTGTTGTGATTTATGCTGCTGTCAACGGCTTCTGTGATCGAATGCCACTAGACAGAATTTCTCAATATGAAGAAGGCATTCTAAGTACTATTAATCCTGAATTACAAAAATCCTTCTTCGAAAAAAGGTGGCTTAACTAACGAAAGAAAGATGGAACCAACTGCTTCTTTAAAAGAAAGCACTTTGTCTTACCTCTGAATTAATAAAAAGGTTGCCCCTTACTCGCAGATGTAGGAAGAAGGCTTTTCTCGCCAACTGAACCCCAATAGGCTATTTTGGACTTCTTGCACATAATTATTAAAGATAGATTTTTGTGCCATGCGTAAACCAAGCTGCTGAGAGTCTACCCCAGCCACAAGGGGGAGCTGCTCCAGTAGTTCAGGATACCCCACCCAGCCCCACAAGGGTTGACGGACCCCCTACCTATACCTATACCTGATGATTACCTATACCTGATGATTTTCAATCCACGACTCATTTTCTTGAATATGTGACAAGCCTTGCAAATTGTGATAATACGTATCAAATTAGTGGTCCGCATAACCCAATATTAGAAGGAGAGGTGCAGGCCCAGTACTTTGAATCATAAACCCAAAATCCTGGAAATAAACAGTGAACGAAAACATGATCAAAAAGTTGTTTCTCGAGTCGAGATGTTAGAAGGTGCTAAATCAATAGGTGTCGGAGCTGCTGTCGGTATTGGAAACGTCCTCAATTCTTTGATTCATTCCGTGGCGCGAAATCCATCATTGGCTAAACAATCATTTGGTTATGCCATTTTGGGCTTTGCTCTCACCGAAGCTATTGCATTGTTTGCCCCAATGATGGCCTTTCTGATCTCATTCGTTTTCTGATCGCATAAAAAGTCATGAGATCAAAAAAGAAATGTGAGAATGTAGTTACAGATGTAAAAAAAAGTCAATATCTCGTTCTCTTGCTCGATGATGGCCTTTTTATTGATTTTGATGATTGGATCTCTCTATGAATGGAAAAGGGGTGCTTCGGATCGGGAGTAACCACTTTTGAAAGGGCAGAGGGGAAATAAAGTAAAGTCTAAGCGACATATGGCACGAAAAGGAAATCCAATTTTGGTAAGACTTGATCTATCATCTGATTCTGGTTTTTATCAATGGGGGGGCTTTTCATAGTTATCATTGTGATAGCTGCTTTACTAGTAGATCCCTCCTTGATCGTGACAGATCAGGTTAGGCAAGCACTACTTGAAGTGATTCCGTCACTTTTACAATATGTTTTGATATATGGTGCCACGCTGATTGAAGAAATGGTACCGGCCCTCTGGGGGCAGGAGCGATGTGCAACCGTGGGCACAGGGGGGCTTGAAACTCCTTCGCATTTGGAGGATGACACCTCCAAGGCAGGGGTCCTGGTCTCATTCATGAATAGAAATGACTTTGACCTTAACGAACAACCGCTCGAGCATGAGCAGCTCGAGCAGGAACAGCCGTGCATAGAGCAACAGCCTCGTCCATCAGTAGATTTCCACTCTACTCTGATCGAAGCAAATCCATTCCACCAACAACTTGAGGGCGCGCTCTTCCGAAGAAGTATGGCTAGAACCCTAGCTGGAATCCGAGAAAAATATCCAGCTCCGCCAACAGCTGACGATCCCGACAGTAATGCTAAGGACGGCGTTCTGGGTATGCTCCAATTAAATACCATTTTGAATGGGGCATTACTATTTTATTTAGGATCGCAAAAGCCTTTTCCCGATGGTGTCTTTTCGGATCCTGGGAATGTGCCAGGCTATCAAGATCGAATAGAGCAAATCATGCATAGTAATGCAAAGAATATCAATTGCTTGGAGGATTTGATAGAACTAAAACTTCGTTTGGAGTCGCAGGACTCCAGACAGATAAATGCTATTCTGGAAACATGGAAGGATCAGTATGCTACCGAAAACAGGACTAAAACATTTTAGAGGAATGAATGGTAGCCAGCATCATCATTCTCTTTTTCGTTAGAAAGATAAAGGGCTTCATTTGAAGAGTTAGCTGGCCGGCCTACCGGCCCGCAGATGTAGAGAAAGAGATAGAGGTTGCCTCTCTTCAGGAACTGCGAAACCAAAGGGACGCTTGGAAAGAAGGGAACGCATGACTCTTATCTGGTACGAATCCAGTTCGTCCCCGAAAAAAAGACTACACCAAACTACACTAACTATGAGTTTATGAAAGCAAGAACTGCTAATTGTAAAAATTACAATTGAAATCCCCCCTGGTAGAAAACCATCTATCATTTTATATATGCGCTAGGAGATAGTATCCTATCCCCCTCAATCTCAGGAGTCGCTTTCTCTATGCCCAACTTACGAGCTCTGTGTTTATTATTTCTCAGGTGGGATGAAGGTCGAAATGTCTAGTTTGAATTACTTATGCTTATATAGTTTGAATCGTCTAGCTTCATACCAAGGTTGTTCTACAAAAGAACCAAGTAAGAAAGTAAGCCCGTTCAATTGAAATAGCTTCCTCGCTTTGCAGTTCGATACCCACTGAAACTATGGATACGATAGACTCGGGAGGGGTAAAGGGTTACTTTATTTGGGCTGCTAAGTCTTTCTTGTTGATTCCGGAAATAGAGAGGACCTTCTTAATCCTTCGTGCTCCACACCTGCCTCACTGGACCTATCCACTCGAGCTCTCTCCTCTAATCCCAACTCGACATGGCTAGACGACGACGCCTGTTCACTTATAACGAAATCACATGTTAAGCCCGATTAATTCATCTACAATTTCTGGATTTGTCGGTTTTGCAAGGCAGAACCAGGGCCCTTCCATTAAGGTCATATTATAGTTTCGATAGGAGAGATGCAGACCAGATAGGAATGCAAGAATACTCTGTAAATTGTTTATTAATTGGTTTAGTCTGTGGAAGAGAAGTATCGATCTAGAGGATTGCCCCCCCCCCCCAGACTGACCTAGTTTTCCTTGACTTGCTTTGGAAAGAAAAGACCTAGTACTTGTTTACCTTGACCATGGCTACTTTCCCGCTGCCTTTCCTTCTATTCTTTTCCTATGTGCTATCCCAGGCATCCCTTGTCAAGCTACCTATCCCTACGAAAAAGCAAGCCTACTTACTGCGTGTTTTCCTCTATTGGAAAATACGCATATACTGACCTACTCACGTGCATATCTTGCATAAAGCCTTCCCCTAAAAAAACAAACTAGACCGTATCTTCCTAGTCCTTGTTACCAGACCTACTCGAATTTACTCGACTATTTAGAAAAGGCTACTACTTGAATGCATACTTTTACTATTATTTAAAGAAAAAACAAAAACTATTTATGAGTTTATGCCCCACGAGCAGAGCAAAAGAACGCTCAAATGAGGAACTATAATATGAAAGTGCAAAATCTCCTACCGAACAAAGAAAGCACTATATCTCATTTTAAAAATCTGGTAAAAATTCTTCAACCTAACTCGACACAACTATATTTCGACTATATATGTATGTTTGTAACGTGCCACAAAACCATCTTAAGATTAGATAGTTATCAATCAGCAAACGCATTGACCACATGCAAAAAATCAAGATGGATCTCCTTCCTTTTATTCGGTGCTTTCCTTTTATAAGTCACTGCTATTCTTCTTGACCCTTCTTACCTTTGCTAGATTTTGCATTCCCCTCATTACTATTCGGCTCAGTATTATCTTCACCTTTGGAATTGCTTCCACCAGAAGTAGACGGCAAGTACCGTAGATGTCATAATTTTGTATATAGCAAATTTAGGTAGTAAGTAATGGAACTGAATCATGCAAAGGGACTGTACCATGGAAATTGAGAAGAAATCTCCATCAAGTTTTTCCATTTTATGCCATATGAATAAGAGATTCCTTTTAGTTAGAAAGCTCGCGTAGAAGTTTGCTATCAAAGACCTCGGTATTCTTTTCATCTGCGGTTTCCCACTTCTCTGTCTCTGGGTGAATGCCTCTACCAGAGGTTATGCGCCAGCTTGGGAAAGCCTTAAGTTATATCTTAATCTGTCTTGCAAGGTAGATTGGGTCATGTCTGCGATAGAAGTTGCAGAGGAAAGAAACGACGATTTCAGTATAGGAAGAGAAAGGGATTGTGCTTTCGACCATGGCGAGATAGGATAGACTTGGGATTCTTTCTTGGCCCTTGATTGCCAACACTCTAGGGCTGAATTAATTAATGAAACTAATAGGAAGGATTAGGATGATGAACTGGATCAATTCTTTCTTTCGCTGACTGACCAAGGTAATTAATTCCTTCCATTGGCCAGGCGGGTAAGCAAGGAGACGACGTTCTCATTAAAAAAATGAAATATGCCATGCCGAATTCAAAAACAACTCCTTAAACTCCATCATTTACCGACATCCTCACTACAAAAAAATACACATCTGTTACATTTTGGGTCGAACGAAATTTTTTCCTGTCATACATATGACACTTCTATGACGATAATTGTGACAAAACCCGGTATCATCATAGATGTGGTGGGCTCCTACTTCTATGACAAAAAATCATGATAGAAAATGGGCTTTTCGTCCTGGGCGGGCCGGAGACGCAGCTGCATGACACTCTTTGGGCCGTCCATGACGGAAAAAAACATGGTAGAAGCAAGGGCGAGGAAAATTTCGGGGAGTTCCCGGTTACGGTGGGAGGTCGGGGGCCGAGTGATGCGCGTCTCTCTCGTACACGTACGCGCGTGTGTGCGAGGCGTTGGGCTCTAACTGAACCCGAGCGATTGCATTGCAGGCTACACATTACTGAACCGGAGCGATCGATCGATGGCTGTTAACTGAACCCGATCGAGCTATTCCTTCGCTACTGCTGCTAACTGAAGCCGATCGATTGGATGAACAATGAGTGTTGCGGGGGGTGGATGAACAGTGAGCGGTGGTATTGCCTCTGGATGAACAGGACCCCGTGGTGTGGTGGAGGGCTGGATGATCAGTAGACGGTGGAGGGGTGCCCGTGGAGGGGTGGTTGAACAGGACCCCGTGGTGTGGAGGGGTGGATGAACAGTAGACGGTGGAGGGGTGCCCGTGGAGGGGTGGTTGAATAGTAGCCGGTGGAGTAGCGCGTGGTGGAGGCTGGATGAACAGGAGCCCGTGGAGGCTGGAGGAGGTCGACGGTAGCCCGTGGAGGCTGGAGGATGTCGACGGTGGAGACGAACAGTATCCCGTGGAGTCCCATTTTGCGGTACGCCACACCTCTCTCGATGAACAGGACCCCCGTTTTGACAGTAGGAGGTCCGTTTCGTCCGTTTTGCGGTACGCCACACCCCTCCCGATCAACAGGACCCCCATTTCGACCGTAGGAGGTCCGTTTCCTCCGTTTTGCGGTACGCCAGACCCCTCCCGATCAACAGGACCCCGTTCCGAATGTAGGAGGTCAGTTTCCTCCGTTGTGCGGTACGCCAGGCCTCATTTCCACCGTCTGTTCCGTCCAAGCCCTCCCGATGAACACAACCACGCATTCCGTTCCGACCCAGCCGGTTGGCTCCCACGCGTTCCATTGCCTCCCGATGAACACGACGCATTTAGTTGCCTCCCCATGAACACAGACGTTGTTTCTCCGTTCCGACCCAGCCATGTACACGAGCCCTGGTCGTACATATGCGCGAGTAGGCGTTCGAGACCCCGCCCGTATGTACACATATGTGGCCGTATTTTCTTTCTTGCACCCTGGCCACTGTACGTACATGTACATGCTACGTGCGCGCCTCTACTACGGCACGTACGCGCCTCTACTACGACACGTGCGCGCCTCTACATCCACTAGTATATATGTACGTACACGTTCGCGACCAGAATGACAACGCTACATATGCTTCGACCAGGTGGGTCCCGACTGTCAGGCACTTTCTTGCGTGCGAAGATGTAGCTGGTGGGTCCCAGCAGTCAGGGGCGAATCGTTTTTTTGCCCGGACGCACTTCCTTGCATGCAAAGGTGTAGCTAGTGGGTCCCAGCAGTCAGGAGGGAAATGTTTTTTTCGTGAAATATGGTGGCCCGTCCGGTGGGTCCCCACTGTCAGGTGGAGGAATAATTATTTTGCACGTAATAAGGAGGCACTTCCTTGCTGCGGCTGTGGACCCAGCTGTCAGCGTCTCCACGCACAGTACTCTTCCGATGTAAGTCGGTCGTTGACCACATTGGCCACGCCGTGCCGAGAGCACCACGACGGTGGATGACAGCGAGGCCTAGGAAGGGGACAACACGGAGGCAGGGAAGACTCGGCAGTTGTTTCCCACACAGAAGGGAGTACGATTGTATGAGGGTTTACTGGTTCGTCTGCTATCGCCGGAGAATAACATTAGGTGTGGGTGAGTAGAGGGATGGCTAGGCCAGCGATGGGAGTACGGTGGGGCGGTGAGGCCTGCGCGGCAGCAGAGCCGGCCGCGGGGAGGAGGGAGCAGGCAGTCCCGCCGGTGCTTGTTTGAGCGGCTGGAGCAAGAAGAGCAGAGATTGAAGAAACACGATGGCCGTTGGATGGACATCCAACAACCAGTGCTTGTACGTCAACCTTTTTTTAGGAAAGCCTCAAATCTGTGGAAAACAGCATACAGCCCATTTGCCATTATTCTAATAATTTACAGCCCTTTGCTAATTCTTAAGGTTTTTTTGGAGCCCATATTCTTTTTGTTAGCATTACAGCCCATATTGTGGGCACTGTTAAAAAATTATACGAAATTTTGCATATTTCGGTGCGGTCCGAACTGTTTTTAATCCTGAAATTTTGACTCAAATTCAAACTGATTTCAAAAATAAATGTATATCAATATAAAATCCAACAAATTATCCATGCATAAAAATTAATGTAATTTAAAATCCTGAAATAAAAAAAGATATTTGAAACTAATTGCCGGTTTGATGTGTTTTAAAAATGTACAGCCCATTTCTCATTACTGATGGGCCATTTTCTCGGCCAGCCGAATGAAAGTTCTCCTCGCCTTGAAAGATTTACAGCCCAACAGGCCTGACAAAGCGACTTACTTGGCAAATCAAAAAAAACTGGGTTGTGGTCGTGGACCCAGCTGTCAGCCTCTCCACGTACGGTACTCTTCTGATGGAAGTCGTTCCTTGACCACGTTGACCACGCCGCGTGGAGAGCACCACGGCGGTGGACGACGGCGAGGCCTAGAAAGGGGATGACGCGGAGCCGGAGAAGACGCGGCAGTGGAAGCCCGCACGGAGAGGAGTACGAGGGTTCACTGGTTCGGCTGCGGTGTGAGGCTGCCGTCGTCGCAGGGCCTGGCCAGTGGTGGGAATAGTAGGGGCGGTGAGGCCTCTGCGGCAGCACAGCCGGCCACGGGAGGCAGGAGCATGCAGCACGACCGGCACTGCTTTGGGCGGCTGGAGCAAGAAGACCAGAGGTTGAAGAAGCACTACGGCCGTTGGATGGACATCGTACGGTCACTGGAGCTAGAATTGTTCATATTTACTAAGTTGACAAAGCCCTTCGGCCCCATCAACTTAGTAGGCCCACAAGTCTGCCTCCCACCAAGGTGGGTCCCAGCTAGCCGGGGAAGTATTCATTTTTTTGTGCGTAATAAGGAGGCACTTCCAGTGGGTCCGAGCTGACAGCGGGGGGAACATTTTTTTCGTGAAATACGTGGCCCGTTCGGTGGGTCCCAGCAGTCAGGGGGAAACGATTTTTTTCGCAAAATACTGGTGTCTCGTCCAATGGGTCCCCGCTGTCAGGTGGAGGAATAATTATTTTCCGCGTAATAAGGTGGCACTTCCTTGTGGCTTCCGTGGACCCGGTTGTCATCCTCTCCACATACAGTACTCTTCCGATGGAACTCGGTCATTGACCACATTGACCACGCCGCGCCGAGAGCACCACGACGGTGGACGACGGCGAGGCCTAGGAAGGGGACGACGCGGAGCCGGGAAAGAAGCGCAGTGGATGCCCACGCGGAGAGGAGTACGAGCGTTCACTGGTTCGGCTGCGGTGTGAGGCTGCCGTCGCCGCAGAATAACAGGGGGTGTGGGTGAGTGGAGGGATGGCCTGGCCAGTGGTGGGAGTAGTATGGGGGCGGTGAGGCCTCCGCGGTAGCACAACCTGCCACGGGAGGCAGGAGCAGGCGGCATGACCGGCGCTGCTTTGGGCGGCTGGAGCAAGAAGACCAGAGGTTGAAGAAGCACTATGGCCGTTGGATGGACATCATACGGTCACTGGAGTATTGACTAAGTTGACAAAGCCCTCCGTCCCCGTCAACTTAGTAGGCCCACAAGTCAGCCCAACAATATGGTGGGTCCCAGCTAGCAGGGGGTATTCATTTTTTGGGTGTAATAAGGAGGCACTTCCTTGCGTGCGAAGATATAGCTGGTGGGTCTGACCTGTCAGCGGGGGAACATTTTTTTCACAAAATACAGAGGCCCTTCCTGTGGGTCCTAGCTATCAGGTGGAGGAATCATTATTTTGCGCGTAATAAGGAGGCATTTCCTTGTGTGCGGCCATGGACCGAGCTGCTAGCCTCTCCATGTACAGTCCACTTCCGATGGATGTCGTTCATTGACCACGTTGACCAGGCCACACCGAGAGCACCAGGGCAGTGGACGACGGCGAGGCCTAGGAAGGGAACGACACGGAGCCAGGGAATACTCGGCAGTTGTTTCCCACGTGGAGGAGTACGAGGGCTTACTGGTTCGTCTGCCCTCGCCGGAGAATAACAGCATGTGTGGGTGAGTAGAGGGATGGCTAGGCAAGCGATGGGAGTACGGTGGGGTCGTGAGGCCTGCGCGGCAGCATAGCCGGCCGCGGGAGGAGGGAGCAGGCAGTCCCGCCGGCGCTTGTTTGAGCGGCTGGAGCAGGAAGAGCGGAGATTGAAGAAACACGATGGCCGTTGGATGGACATCCAACAGCCGGTGCTTGTGCGTCAACCTTTTTTTAGGAAAGCCTCAAATCTGTGGAAAACAGCATACAGCCCATTTGCCATTATTCTAATAATTTACAGCCCTTTGCTAATTCTTAAGGTTTTTTTGGAGCCCATATTCTTTTTGTTAGCATTACAGCCCATATTGTGGCCACTGTTAAAAAATTATACGAAATTTTGCATATTTCGGTGCGGTCCGAACTGTTTTTAATCCTGAAATTTCGACTCAAATTCAAACTGATTTCAAAAATAAATGTATATCAATATAAAATCCAACAAATTATCCATGCATAAAAATTAATGTAATTTAAAATCCTGAAATAAAAAAACGATATTTGAAACTAATTGCCGGTTTGATGTGTTTTAAAAATGTACAGCCCATTTCTCATTACTGATGGGCCATTTTCTCGGCCAGCCGAATGAAAGTTCTCCTCGCCTTGAAAGATTTACAGCCCAACAGGCCTGACAAAGCGACTTACTTGGCAAATCAAAAAAAACTGGGTTGTGGTCGTGGACCCAGCTGTCAGCCTCTCCACGTACGGTACTCTTCTGATGGAAGTCGTTCCTTGACCACGTTGACCACGCCGCGTGGAGAGCACCACGGCGGTGGACGACGGCGAGGCCTAGAAAGGGGATGACGCAGAGCCGGGGAAGACACGGCAGTGGAAGCCCGCACGGAGAGGAGTACGAGGGTTCACTGGTTCGGCTGCGGTGTGAGGCTGTCGTCGCCGCAGGGCCTGGCCAGTGGTGGGAATAGTAGGGGCGGTGAGGCCTCTGCGGCAGCACAGCCGGCCACGGGAGGCAGGAGCATGCAGCACGACCGGCACTGCTTTGGGCGGCTGGAGCAAGAAGACCAGAGGTTGAAGAAGCACTACGGCCGTTGGATGGACATCGTACGGTCACTGGAGCTAGAATCATTCATATTGACTAAGTTGACAAAGCCCTTCGTCCCCATCAACTTAGTAGGCCCACAAGTCTGCCTCCCACCAAGGTGGGTCCCAGCTAGCCGGGGAAGTATTCATTTTTTTGTGCGTAATAAGGAGGCACTTCCAGTGGGTCCGAGCTGACAGCGGGGGGAACATTTTTTTCGTGAAATACGTGGCCCGTTCGGTGGGTCCCAGCAGTCGGGGGGAAACGATTTTTTTCGCAAAATACTGGTGTCTCGTCCGATGGGTCCCCACTGTCAGGTGGAGGAATAATTATTTTCCGCGTAATAAGGTGGAACTTCCTTGTGGCTGCCGTGGACCCAGTTGTCATCCTCTCCACGTACAGTACTCTTCCGATGGAACTCGGTCGTTGACCACATTGACCACGCCGCACCGAGAGCACCACGACGGTGGACCACGGCGAGGCCTAGGAAGGGGACGACACGGAGCCGGGAAAGAAGCGCAGTGGATGCCCACGCGGAGAGGAGTACGAGCGTTCACTGGTTCGGCTGCGGTGTGAGGCTGCCGTCGCCGCAGAATAACAGGGGGTGTGGGTGAGTGGAGGGATGGCCTGGCCAGTGGTGGGAGTAGTATGGGGGCGGTGAGGCCTCCGCGGTAGCACAACCTGCCACGGGAGGCAGGAGCAGGCGGCATGACCGGCGCTGCTTTGGGCGGCTGGAGCAAGAAGACCAGAGGTTGAAGAAGCACTATGGCCGTTGGATGGACATCATACGGTCACTGGAGTATTGACTAAGTTGACAAAGCCCTCCGTCCCCGTCAACTTAGTAGGCCCACAAGTCAGCCCAACAATATGGTGGGTCCCAGCTAGCAGGGGGTATTCATTTTTTGGGTGTAATAAGGAGGCACTTCCTTGCGTGCGAAGATATAGCTGGTGGGTCTGACCTGTCAGCGGGGGAACATTTTTTTCACAAAATACAGAGGCCCTTCCTGTGGGTCCTAGCTATCAGGTGGAGGAATCATTATTTTGCGCGTAATAAGGAGGCATTTCCTTGTGTGCGGCCATGGACCCAGCTGCCAGCCTCTCCATGTACAGTCCACTTCCGATGGATGTCGTTCATTGACCACGTTGACCAGGCCACGCCGAGAGCACCAGGGCGGTGGACGACGGCGAGGCCTAGGAAGGGAACGACACGGAGCCAGGGAATACTCGGCAGTTGTTTCCCACGTGGAGGAGTATGAGGGTTTACTGGTTCGTCTGCCGTCGCCGGAGAATAACAGCATGTGTGGGTGAGTAGAGGGATGGCTAGGCCAGCGATGGGAGTACGGTGGGGCCGTGAGGCCTGCGTGGCAGCATAGCCGGCCGCGGGAGGAGGGAGCAGGCAGTCCCGCCGGTGCTTGTTTGAGCGGCTGGAGCATGAAGAGCAGAGGTTGAAGAAGCACGACAGCCGTTGGATGGACATCCAACAGTCACTGCTCTCATGTGTTGACTAAGTTGACAGGGCGTTGCGTGTGCGTCAACCTTAATTTTATGAAAGCATACACGTCAACCTGTAGTAGGCGCATAAGTCAGCCTCAAATCTATGGAAAACAGCATACAGCCCCTCTGGCATTATTTGCTAATTCTTAAGAATTTTTTTGGAGCCCATCTTCTTTTTGTTAGCATTACACCCCATATTGTGGCCACGGTTAAAAAGTATACGAAATTTTGCATATTTCGGTGCGGTCAACTGTTTTTATTCCAGAATTATCGATTCACATTCAAACTATTTTGAAAAATAATTTATATAAATATAAAATCCAAATAATTGTCCACGCATAAAAATCGATGGAATTTAAGATCTTCTAATGAAAAAAATTGAAACTAATTCCCGGTTTGATGTGTTTTAAAAATGTACAGCCCATTTCTGGGCAAACCGAATGAAACTCTCCTCGTCTTGAAAGATTTGCAGCCCAGCAGGGCCGATAAAGCAAGTAGGCCTTGTTTGGGTATTTCTTAAAAACTAGAACTGGGCTAGCCATTTTCAGCAAGAAAAAAACACAACTGGGCTCATGATGTGGTAAACATAAATAAAACCCTGGCTAGACGGGCCACAGCCCCGCACAGCCCCGTTGTTACCCTGATCTGTCGCTAAAACTAGTATAAATAACAACTGCTTGTTCCTCAAAAAAAACTGCGCGACTTGCTGTGTCCCTGGTGTCAGCCGCTCGTAGTGTAATTCTCTCATTTATTGACTACGTTGACAATGGCATGAGCCCCAGGTGTCCAACCATTAAGAGGAACCATATTTTTGGGCTTATACTATAGAGGAACTTGCTTGCGTACTGCCATGACGCTGGTGGGTCCCTACTATCATCCTATCCACGTACAGTCATCTCCTTGTTCCTCTCGGTTGTTGACGACGTTGACAACGCAAGAGGGCGGTGCACCGCGCACGGCGAGCAAACCAAGGCCGCAAGGCGGAGGATGACGGCAAGGCCTCGGACGGAACAAACAGGAGTCATTGAAGATGCGTCGGTCCAGTCGTAGGCGGAGGGGAGTACGAGGGTTGACCGGTTCAGGCGCGGGCACGGGTGCATGTTGGGGCTGACATCGCTGGAGAATAACAGGACGAGTGGGGGAATAGAGGGAGGGACTGGTCAACGTTGGAGGGTATGTACGGTAGGGCGGCGGAGGCACGGCCAGCCATGGGAGGCGGGACCAGGCGGAGCCGATGGGGTGGTTTGGTTTGGGCGGCTGGAGGAAGAAGAAGACAAGAGATAGAAGATACACGACAGATGTTGGATGTCAATCCAACGGCTGGTAGGCAAAATCGTTTGTTGACTGGCTAGTAAGTCGACACCACCTTGGATAGGCTATTTCCTCGCGGGTCCCAAATGTCGGAATCCAAATCTATCACGGTCATGCAACCTTTCCTATGAAAATTTACAGCCCATTTGATGTGCTAGTTCGAAATAAGTTTGTGGGTGCTAGTGGGGGCTAATCACTTGGCTTCTGTAATGCACAGTGAGCTCAAGCAGCCGGCGAGAGTGATGTTATTTCCCTTGGTTGGCATTTGTTACAATATTTCACTCTAAATTAAACGAATGGCAATCCATTTGCCTTGTTTCAAAGAAAATATGACAGTCACAGCCGAGTTGAAAAGGGCAGGAACATCTAACTCCAGCTTACAAACTGTACAAAAGCATGAGGGTTAATTGTTCATCAGGTTTACAAAAAAACCAGATTGAAAAGGGCAACAACATCTAACTCCAGCACTGTTTTTGGCAGTCATAGTCAGATGGACCGGTCAGGTCCATAGAATGAACATCATGAGTCATAAAATTTACTGGATTATGACCAATGTTGTAAATAGAAGCCCGGCACATTCAGAAGCTCTTTTGCCCACCTGAAACTCCTTTTTTTGCTCTTCAACATACCCATCCGTCAATTCAGTAAATATATGGGCTTTTGAATTCATTTTACTATTTACTAGTGTGGATGGGTTGTTTTGTCTTGGGCCTAGAGAAACAATTACTACTAGTACAGTGGAGACACTCTACAGCTACCCAGAAAAAAAAATTACTACTAGTACAATGGAGACACTCTACCGCTTCTGGCTCCTCCTAGGTCATTGAAACGTCTCCCTCTACTGAATGCCGTTATACTTTTGTTCACCGACATGCGGGCCATGCAGCGCGCAGGCCCAAATGCCATCCACCAAATTAGAAGGCAGTATGCAGGCGGAGAGTCACCCCGGTCGTAGCGCGGCAGTAACGAGTCGTCGTATCACAAAACCCCACCTCCCCGCAGTCTAAGTTTGACGGACGAAGCAACCATCATTTCACTTTTGCTAAATCGCCTTCTCCCTCACCGTCTTCAAGAAAGGCAACACTCGCATCTGCCATTGTTCTTCTCTCCGAATGAAGGGAAGGTAAGCGGATCTGTGATGTTGGTATATTTTCATTCAGAGAAAAAAAAGAACTTTTGCAAAGCAGTAACCGATCCTCACTCTCTTTTTTGTTTCATTGTCATTGCGATTTTGTTTTCCTTTTAGTGGTCTCCTAGTATTCGTCAGTTTCATGATGGACCAAGGAGAACCAGGCAAAGATCTGCCGATATTGGAGCAGACGCGGGAGGCTGATCCCCACGAGAAAGAGAGCTCCAAGAAGATGGAGGCAACCACCGTGCCGACCCCAGATACGCTGACGGCCACTACTGAGATGGTCAACGCCCCGTTTGAGGTTACAGCCCCCGTGGCACTGCAGGAGCAGTTTTCCCCCTTC